>NW_026112100.1:87500-225658 GCF_024679095.1 Eriocheir sinensis
CTTAAAGGGAAACTCTTCTAAATGATCAACCAGGACCTCCATCTGTCGCGCGCGCCTGATATATGTTCGTCTATTAGAGTGTATATATATTGCCTGACGCGGACCAATTTAATGCGTCGTTTTCGATTAAGCCACGTCCATTAAGGGAGTGATAAAGTTTAAGGTCCGCTTGTATATATATTTTGTTCCACACCTCAGTTTTATGTCTCTCGTATGAGCGGATAAATAACTCAAGGTACTCAGGTGAGGGAAGTAATTAAGGATTAGGTGTAAATACCTTGTTTTTACTTCTCTTTACCTATTCAGTGTTACGATTAGCTTTAGTTTAGTTGTATGGTGTACTTAAGCAGAGTCTGATAGTACCTTTTTATACCCAGTTAGATAAGGTATGGAAGTGTATTATGTACAATGGGATCTCGCATAGTACGAGTTCATATCTATTGAGTATTTTTTGGTACCTATTACTCGTTAGATAAGAGATTTTACTAAGTTTATTCGAGTGTGAGATAGTAACGTGCTCTACCCTTGACCAATTGAGCCCCCCGTGGCGTAGGTCGTCTGTTGGATAGGAGGGGAACGTCGATAATTTTTTTATACCTATTAGTAGTTAGTGAAGATTATTTACTATGTTTATTCGAGTATGAGATAGTAACGTGCTCTACCCATGACCAATTAAGCCTCCCGTGGCGTAGGTTGTCTTCTGGGTAAGAGGAGCGCGTCGTAGGGCGGGAGATTCCTGGGAAACGCGTGGCTCGTTGGGAGGCTGGCGCGTTCCTGGATATGAGACTTTCCCTGCATGGTTACCTCCTTGTTTGCTCTCCCTTGATGCTTGCCTACCAGTCTGGATGTCTGTCTGTGTGTACACGCTTTATTGTGTGTGTGTGTTTGTTTCCTGGTCAGGATTGTATTTATTTTTTTATTGTTATTCTGTTTTTTGTTTTTGTATGTTACTTTTCACTTTGATCTTGTATTCTCTTTGCTTGCGCGTTGTCCTATTGATGTCTGGCAATGAAATTCGTCTCGTGATTGCGTCTTTGTGCGTTTCTCTCTTCTTTGTAGTCTTTGCTCAGGCTTATTTACACACACACACACACACACACACACACACACACACACGCAGAGGGATTGTCTCTCTGCGTCCCTGTACAATAAGTTCCCCGTAATGAGAACATTTGCCCTTGCTGTCTTCGATGCCCTCTGAGCGCGGCCGTAGATTTTGTCCCCAATTAGGCAGAGCTGAATCCTCCTGTGCTGATGCTTCCTCACAGTACGATCAGCCGCCCTTAAAACCCGGGCTCCACCTGCTCCAATACGGACAGGCAACACTACACTATACACAGGATGAAGTCTTATTCTCGACTCAAGTTTAAACATCTACGAAAATCAAAATAACTCGAGAATGATATACAAATGAAGTGTTGAAATCGGGTGGCATGAAAAATATATTAAATGTTGAAATAGCAGCTTGTAATGGATAATGTCATTTTTATCACTTTCTTCATGTTTCTGTTCCCGGCCCTGCTCGGCCAAATATTTCTCACCGGTCAGTGTGTCTTCCAAAGGTCACACGGAGACTGGCAGAGCCAATTACTGCCTTGGCACACACACACACACACACACACACATACACACACACACACACACACACACACACACACACACACACACACACACACACGCACACACAACCCCTCACACATACCCCTTCCCCCACACACAGCCCACTCCCCCCCACAGGAATAGTACTAAATGCCTAAAGTTAACGAGGGGAACTAATGTACACTATAAACATCTACAGTTCACCAATAAACAAATCTCAGCCCTTCCCTGTCCTTCCTTTCCCTTCCGTTCCCTTCCTTTCCCTTCCCTTCATTTCCTTCCCTTCCCTTCCCTTCCCTCTCCTCTCCGCTCTACCACTCCTTACCACTATATCATTACACGGTAGCTTGGTGACCAGGCGGCGGTGGCGGAGTGGTGACCATACTAAGTGAATCACCTTACATGTGTAGCAGGCTTAAAGGGGCAGCTCGAGCAGGCACGGCTCCCGGAGTGGATAAATGCGGGTGATTTACCTCCGAGTGTCTGATTTATTACCGGGAGACGAGCGCTCGAGCGGCGGCCCTCGTGTGTGTGTGTGTGTGTGTGTGTGTGTGTGTGTGTGTGTGTGTGTGTGTGAGTGTGAGTGTGAGTTCTTGAATGATAGACAGATACATAGACAGATAGAAAGAAAGATACATAGATAAAGTGAGAAATTGAGTGATCTGAGAGGGAAGAGATTATCAAGACCCACAAAAACATCACACATACAAAACGAATGAAACTAACTACACACATTTGAGCACCACTAATTAAAGATAGAATCCCTTCGTACAGGTGTCGATAAAGCAAACACCAAGGCAGGAAGTGGCTGGGAACTAGAGAACAACACATGTATTAATATGTATGCAAATCATCGTAGAGAGAAACAGAGAGGGAGAGAGAGACAGACAGGGAGAGTTGAGCCTTTGGGAGGGTGTCGTGAGGGAGTGTTGGGAGGGAGTGACAAGGCTGGTGGGACTCAGAAAGCTGTTTTGAGAGAGATAAAGGGGTGAAGAGTTGAGCCTTTGGGATGGTGTCGTGAGGGAGTGTTGGGAGGGAGTAGCAAGCCCGGCGGGGACTCAAGAAGCTATTTTGAGACAGAGAAAAGGGGAAGAGTTGAGCCTTTGGGATGGTGTCGAGAGGGAGTGTTGGGAGGGAGTGACAAGGCTCGTGGGACTCAAGAGGGTGTTTTGAGAGAGAGAGGGGGGAAGAGTTGAGCCTTTGGGGGTTGTCGGGAGGGAGTGACAAGCCCGGCGGGGACTCAAGAGGATGTTGTGGGAGAGAAAGGGGGGAAGAGTTGAGCCTTTGGGGGTTGTCGGGAGGGAGTGACAAGCCCGGCGGGGACTCAAGAGGATGTTGTGGGAGAGAAAGGGGGAAGAGTTGAGCCTTTGGGGGTTATCGGGAGGGAGTGACAAGCCCGGCGGGGACTCAAGAGGGTGTTTGCTCCTCGAGAAGTGTTATTACGTGGAAAACTGCGGCCTCGGGAGCATCGTAATTGGTATATGCAAAATGTGTTTGAGTTTCATCAGCCGGGTGGGCGAAAGACCGGCCGTCCGTACCTTGAGCGGCCCACCACCTGTGCCACTCATATTTTGTTTGTGTGCGTGTGTGTGTTTACCTGGTGTGTGTCTGGCTGTCCTCCGTGCCTGTTTAGTTGTAGGGATTGTGTCTCTTTGTATCTGTACGCGTGTGTGTGAGGGGGGAGGGGGTCCTTTGTGTGTGTGTGTGTGTGTATGTGTGTGTGTGTGTGTGTGTGTGGTGTGTGTGTGTGTGTGTGTGTGTGTGTGTATCCCTGTTTAATTTTTCTCTTCTGGGTTCTTTCTTCAGTACTTTTTACGTTATTTTAGAATGGGGAGACAAAGATAAAGGAAACGAGGGAGAAATCGAAGAGGAGGAGGAGGAGGAGGAGGAGGAGCGGGAACTGGAGCAAGACTAGGAGGAGGAAGAAAACTAATTAATGTAAAGGACAAAGAACTAATAAAAATGATAAAACCAATAGAAGTGAATGAACAAAGAAAGGAATCATAAGGAGGAAAGTTGAAGCTGAAGGTCCGTAAAACACGTTAATGAAGGGAACGCAGATACGAGACAGTTAGAGGCAAGATAAACAAATTGCAGTGAAATGAAACAGACGAGAGGAACGAAATTAGATGTATAAATATCCGTCAGAGGAACAATAGAATAAAATCAATTATCGAGAGCGAGATAGTAAGGACAGCCAAGGGGAGAGGAATTTATAGAACAATGCGGAAATGAAAAGAAATGGAATGACAGATATGAGAGAAACAAAATTAGAATGCAAATGTCAGCGAGAAGAATAACGAAACAAAATCAATTACCGAGGAGCGAGATAATGAAAAGCCATGGAGGAATTTACAGAACAATGCGGAAATGAATAGAAATTGAATGAAAGAGATGAGAGAAGCAAAATTAGAAGTGCAAATATCAGCGAGAAGAAGAAGAACGAAACAAAATCAATTACCGAAAGTGGGATACAGAAAAACAAGGGAAGATTTTTTTTGAAACATGCCGAAATGAATTGAAATGGAGTGACAGAGGTGAGAGAAACATTATTAGAAGTTCAAATACCAGCGAGAAGAAAATATCAAAACGAAATCAATTACCGAAAGTGAGATAGAGAAAACCAAGGGAAGAAATTTTTTGAAACATGCGGAAATGAATTGAAATCGAGTGACAGAGATGAGAGAAACATTATTAGAAGTTCAAATACCAGCGAGAAGAAAGTAACAAAACGAAATCAATTACCGAAAGTGAGATAGAGAAAACCAAGGGAAGAAATTTTTTGAAGCATGCGGAAATGAATTGAAATGAAATGGAACATATGGGAGAAACAAAATTAGGAGTGCAAATATCTACTAGGAGAAGAAGAAGAGTAGTAAAACAAAATCAATTACCGAAAGTGAGATACAGAAAACCAAGGGAAGATTTTTTTTGAAACATGCGGAAATGAATTGAAATGTAATGACAGAGATGAGAGAAACAGAATTAGAAATGTAAATGTCAGTCAGGAAATGTAAGTAAATGAATGCCAAACAAAAGGACCAAAATGACGAACTTAGGAAGAAAGAAAGAAAGAAAGAAAGAAAGAAAGAAGAAGACAATGAGAGAAAGGAACCAAATAAGAGAACCAGGAAAACAAACAAAAAAAGAAATGAGGCAAGAAGAATAACAAAAGAAAATCAATTACCGAGAAGCGAGATACAGAAAAGCCATGGAGGAATTTATAGAACAATGCGGAAATGAATAGAAATGGAGTGACAGAGATGAAACAAAATTAGAATTGCAAATATCAGCGAGGAGAAGAAAATAACAAAACAAAATCAATTACCGAAAGTGAGATAGAGAAAACCAAGGAAAGAAATGTTTTGAAACATGCCGAAATGAATTGAGATTGAATGACACAGATGGGAGAAACAAAATTAGGAATGCAAATGTCAGCCAGGGGAAGAATAACGAAACAAAATCAGTTACAGAAAACGAGATAAAGAAATGCCATTGAGGGAATTTATAGGAGCATAGAAGAAGAAAAAGTGTTGGAAATAAATATAAATGAGATGATTCAAATGGAACAAACAAAAATAGGAATACAAAAAATCAGTCAGGAGAATAAAGATAACAAAACAAAATCAATTACCGAAAGTGATATAGAGAAAACTAAGGGAAGAAATGTAGAGCATAGAGGATAAAAATGTGTTGGAAATAAATATAAATGAAGTGTTACAAATTGGACAAACAAAAATAGGAATACAAAAAAGCATTCAGGAGAATAAAAATAACAAAACAAAATTAATTACCGAAAGTGAGATAGAGGAAACTAGGGGAAGAAATTTATAGAAGCATAGAAAATGAAAATGGTAAAAAATAAACAGGAGTGGAATGAACCAAAATTAGGAATGCAACTGTCATCGAGGAGAATAAAATTAACAAAACCAAAATAATTACCGAAAGAAAGATAGTGAGGAAAAAGCCAAGGGAGGAAATTCAATGCAATATACAAGACGAAAATGTGTGAAGCATAAAAGATCGAGCGCATGCATTAAAACTCTTCTGACTTACGGAAGAACGAGGCAGAATTGTAAATAGTGAATAGGTAAATAGGAGAAGAAAATTAAGGCAGTAACATCTCGGGAAACCTGAATAGGAAAAAGAAGCCAAATACACAAATGAAAGGAGGGAAGGAAGTGAAGAGATAAAGAAGAAAGGAAGAGGAAGAAGCAAGCAAGGAGGAGAAGGAGGAGGAGGAGGAGGAATTGGAGATAAAAAGGAGGGAGAGAGGCTTGGAACGTCCCATTAGTAAGGTTTGCAATCCAGAGTAGCGAAGAAAAATTGAGATGGAAGAAAAAGATGGAGGTAGAGATGGAAGGAAGGAGGGAGGGAGGGAGGGAGGGAGGACGAGTACGTAATAAAGAATGGAGGAAAAATTGGAGATAAAAGTAGGAGGAGGAAGGAGAGAATAGGAACTCGGAATACGAGAGGAAGAAAGGAGGGAAGACGTGAAGGTAGAAGAAAATAGAGAAATTCAGAATAAAGAAAGGGAATATAGGAAGAGGATAAGACGGAAATACGCAAATAGAACGAAATCAGACATGGAAAAAGGGAGAAAAATACCAAAAAAAAAAAAGAGAAAAACTGTTCCAAGTATTAAAATGAAAAAGAAAAAGGGAAGAGGAACAGAATAGAGAAAAGATGATAGAGCGAATTCAGTATGAAAGAACAGTACATGACAATAGGAGAGAAAGGGGAGAAATAAAGAATAATGAAATAGAAGGGGAAAGAGACATATGGGTGGAGATACGTGACAATGTAATTAATGATAGGAGAGTACGGTAAGTTTGATAGAAAGGAGAATAAAAAGAGAAAATGTAAGTAAATGTGTGCCAAAGAGAAAGACGAAAAGGACGAAGTTAGTAAGAAATAAAGAAAGAAGACAATGAGAGAAAGGAGCCAAATAAGAGAAGCAGAAAAAACAAAGCAAAAAAGAAATGCGGCAAGAAAAGGTAGAACAGAACAAAGAAACAACGAAACCAAATAAGAAGGAAAGAAAAGGAGAAAAAGATTATTCCCGAAGAGAACCTTCCAGTAAATGAGGAGGATGAGGAGGAAGGAAGGAAAGAAAATACGATGATAAGGGAAAGTAGGAAGAAAGAAATGAAGGAAGGAGAATACGAGAAAAAGAGAAAGGAGGAAGAAAGAAGGAAGGCAGGAAAATACGAGGATAAGAGAAAGGAGCAAGGAAGGAAGGAAGGAAGGGAGGAGAATACGAAAATAAGAAAGGAGAAACGAAAGGATGGAAGAAGAATACGAGAATAAAGGAGAGGAGAAGGGAAAGAAGGAGATTTCAAGAATAAGAGAAACGAGATAGAAAGGAAGGATGAAAGGAAAGAGAATGCAATAACAAGATCAAGAAAGAAGGAAGGAAGGAGGAAAGGCTGGAAGGAAGGAGAATACAAGAACAAAAGAATGGAAAGGAACGAGGAAGGAATGAAGGAGTGAGCGAAGCAACTTTCCCATTAGGCAGAGGCTCGAAATCCTGCGTCGAGCGATGTGGCCAGGCTTTTTTGATCGCCGGTTCATTAGGAGTGCGGGGGCGGGAGGGGGGGAGAGAGTGACGCCCCCCCCCACACACACACTCATTAACGTCTGGTCCAGGTATTTTACACGCATAGAAATCCCGTCCTCAGGTGACCGAACTACCGCCTTCTAATTGCCAGATCATATAGACTCGTTAATGGCGTACTTATTAGTATTATTAGAATTTCGTCCTTTTTCACATTTGTTTACGTATTTAAATGTGTGTGATCAGGATTCCATTTTTTGTACAGTAAAGAAAACAATTCAAGGGTAAAAATAAATGAGAGATGAAAAAGCCATCTAGTCACCGCCCTTACTAATTAGGTTCTATTGTTACTGGTCTAAACTATTGATATCTTTTTTAACCGTGGCAAGTTTTTTTATATATGTATTTTCGTATGAGTGTTTTTACTGATTTTGGATGAGCCGGAATTGTCTTGTATCGAAAACTTTAATAATATATTTTTTTCCTTTTCATTTGCTACAACTTTGCGTATTTTGTGTTCCTACATATTTGGGTGAACTGCAATTCTCTCTAATCTAAAATTCTAATATCTTTTTTTTTCAATTACGGCTATGTTTTTTCTTTGTTTTTTTTTATTTGTGTGTGTGTACAAATTCGTGTGATCCGGAATTGTCGCTTCTCTAAAACTTTAAGGATATTTGTTTTTCAATGGCGGCGTGTTATTTTTTCATATTTGCGTTTCTACATATTTGTGTGAACTGCAATTTTCACTAATTTAACACAACAATAATCTTTTATTTTCAATTACGGCAATGCTTCTCTTTTATATATTTTTTGTTTGTGTCCGTAGAAATCTGTGTGATCCGATATTTTCATTTATCTAAAACTCATAATATTTTTTGCAATTGCAGGAAGTTTTTATATATATATTTTCTACGTGTGTGTGTGTGTGTGTGTGTGTGTGTGTGTGTGTGTGTGTGTGTGTGTGTGTGTGTGTGTGCGCGTGTGTGTAATCCGCAGTTGTCCTTTGCTCTAAGACTCTCATAAACAGATTTCGCTTCCACTTTCCGTTCAGATTCAGTTAGCAAGAACGAGTTGTAATTTGTAAATCACAGCGTATCGTTCCCATCTTCACTTAATTAGCAAAACACACACGGGAAAAAACAACAATACTAAACGGTTCGGCACATTAATCTGTTGTGTCCACGTCCCGACTCAATCAGTAACGGACAAACAGCTCTCGCCACTTCGCTTTCACTCCTGTCATTATTTACATTGTCTCGTATTTCCTTTCATATGTCTCTTTCCCTTATTTTGCTATCCCTAATTTCTCCCCTTTCTCTCCTACCATCTAATGTTCTTATATACTGATGGTAATTCACTCTTCTCTTTGCCATATTTTCTTTCATCTGTTGTTTTTTCCTTTTTCATCTTCATACCTGAATTATATTTTTCATCTCTTTTTACCGTGGTCTTTACTTCTCTCTGCTTTCATGTCTGATGTAGTTTCATATCCTTATTTTCGTCTTTTCCTCTTACTTTGCTCCTTTCTATATAATTCTGTTCAATTAAGGAAGGCAATCTATTAGAGACTTAACGAATGGAGGTGTTGAAAAATGTGTTCCTACGTTGCGTTATTATTCAACAACAACAAAAAAATATCAGCCTAGTACCTCGTTCCCTTCCTTTTCTCCTTTCTAGATAACTCTTTTTAATTAAAGGAGGCAATATATTATAGACTTAACGAATGGAACTGTTGAAAAATAAATATTCCCTCGTTTCGCTTTTATTCAACTGCAACAAAATATTTTCAGACTAGTACCTCGTTTCCTTCCTTTGGTCCTTTCTAGATAACTCTTTTTAATTAAGGAAGGCAGTACATTATAGACTTAACGAATGGAATTGCTGAATAAAATAGTCTTCCGCTTCGCTATTATTCAACAACAACAACGAAAAATATCAGCCTAGTACCTCGTTCCCTTCCTAATCTCCTGTCTAGATAACTCTTTTTAATTAAGGGAGACAGTACATTATATACTTAACGAATGGAATCGCTATTATTCAACAACAACAACGAAAAATATCAGCCTAGTACCTCGTTCCCTCCCGTGAATGTGGGTTAAGCCTGTCAGTTAACGGCCAGTAATTTCGTTTATTTATCTATTTATTCATTTTATTGTTTATGCATTTATTTATTCATGGCCGTGTTTATTTGTATATTCATGTATGTGTTTGCCTATTTACACGTGCTCGTAAATATTTGTTTCTGTAACGAGTTTAATTAATTCGTTTCGTCCGTGTGTGTGTGTGTGTGTGTGTGTGTGTGTGTGTGTGTGCGTAGGTTGTTAGCATTGACCTTCATTCAGGATTATTTTCGCGGTAGTTTTTGCATATTAAACCGTGAAAAAATATATCATCTTCTGGTATTAATTATTCATACTCAGCGCTTTTAACATTAACATTAATTTGTACGATGAAGCAACAAAACAGGATACACAGAAACTACATTATCATTACTATTACCATTATTATTATTATTATTATTATTATTATTATTATTATTATTATTATTATTATTATTATTATTATTATTATTATTATTATTATTATTATTATTATTATTATTATTATTATTATTATTATTATTATTATTATTATTATTATTATCAATATTATTATTAAACTCGTCGCTTCCTGTCGCAGCTCTCTCTCTCCCTCTCTCTCGCGTTCACAAATTTATGCACCCTCCATATATCATCTGCTATTACCTATATTTATACATTCATGATTAATTATTATTTCTCGCAAACGTCATTCAATAAACTGCCAACTATGACCCGGACCACTGCGCTGGAGCATTAACGGTAATTGCATTTTCTTCATGTAATCGTGTATCATTCATCTCTGTAACTGCTCGTCCATTAACCCGTTCATATGTACACTCACGCGCACACACAAACAAACCCACCCACCCACCCACACACACATACACACCCACCCACCCACACACACACTTGCAGCATTAACTCCCCTCAGCATCTATTAGAGGAAACAACTTGCATTCAGGATTTTCGATACGTTAATGTCCCTCAGAATCATCTCAAGACGCTATTTACTCCAGCATCTTCCCATTATTATCACTGTCATCATTATCATTACTGCAACTTGCCCTTTTAACTTGCATTCAGCTTTTTCGATACGTTAACTTCCCTCAGAATCATCTTATGACACCATTAACTCCAGCATCTTCCCATTATTATCACTGTCATCATTATCATTACTGCAACTTTCCCTTTTAACTTGCATTCAGCTTTTTCGATACGTTAACTTCCCTCATAATCACCTTAAGATACCATTTACCTCAACATCTCCCTATTATCCTATTATCCTATTATTCTCTTCTTATAACTTACATTAACCCTTTTCGACACATTAACTTCCCTCAAACACCTTAAGACAACATTTACTTCATCATCTTCATTATTATCATTGTTATTATTATTATCTGTTCTTATCAGCTTCAGGGTCAAATAAATATTGCTATCCTCTTTCCATATCCATTATTTTCTCCCATTTAACCACAACATTCCCCTTTTATCCGTTTCATCGCCCTTATAACGTCATCTCTATAGTTTATCCGTATTATCATAACTGTTGCCGCAGCCTTTGTTATTTTTTACCGCCCTTTGTATCACCTAACATCGCCCATTTAATTTACATAAGCGTCTCCGTGTTTTTATTACTACCTCTAACACAACGTCCTGCCCCGTGGTTATTATTCTTTGAGCACTGCCTTGTTGTTACTGTTCTAGGTTTTGTTTGTTTTTGTAGTTGCGGCGTGTTGTTGCTGTTCATTTATTTGCTAACTTACTTTTCCTAAACTCTAAAATGCCTTCGGTCTGTCTTCTTTAACGTCAGGAGACTGGATTAGCTGGCTTTTTTTTTGTTTAATCTTTATTTTGACCCTCAAGCTGCCTCCTTTACATAACAAAAACACCACACTGACCATTTCATTCAGTCAACTTATCCCTCATTTATCACAGCGTTAGTGTAATCCTCTGATAGTACCGACTTATTGCGACTATTATTTCAGTACTCTATGGCTGTTTTTTCCTCAACTCCGTCCATTAAACTCATAAGTGTTAGCACGCTCAGCCATTACCATGATACCATTGCCCTGTAGTATATATTGACAGTCCATTATGTCTATTACCTCAGTACTAATCTATGACCCACCTCAGCCTCGTCCATTACACTCATCAAACTTATCAAGCTCTGCCATCACCAATATACTGTTGCCCTGTAGTAGTAGCGGCCCATTATGAGTATTACTTATGACCATTATCACTTCACCTTCACCCATTAAACTCCTCGAACTTATCACGCCCAGCCATTATCTCCGCCCACTGCCACGTGTCTCCTACTGCCTGTCCTCCCCTCTCTGTTGCTAGCGTCGGGGCGGGCACACGGCCAACACAGGGCTTTGGGTTCGAGGCGGTGAGAGCCCTGGTATTGCCTTGCTGCGGAGGGACTCAGGCGACGCACACTCTGCCGGAGACTATCATAAGAACGGCCCCATAAGGCACCCTCATCCCTAAGCCTTAAACTCTGCCTCCCCGGGACAAAGCTAACGATAAGAGGCAGTTTGGAGGGACAAGGAGACAGAGGCCATGCTGCTCCTTCCCCCTCGGCGGCCTTATACTCTTGTCTCGTCCTCCCGTTTTCCTTTTTTCAACCTTCTTTAAGAGGGAGTCTTTTTCTTTTTTCTTAGGAGTCGCCGAGGGAGATGTGAATTACTGCGGGCCTGTAATTGCATTTTGTATTCGTTTTTCCTCTTGTTTCCGGCGTTTTCGTGTGTTTGTGTGTATAAATATGTATGCGTGGGTGTGTGGGTGTTAGGTGTGTGTGTATGTGTGTGTGTGTGCGTGTGTGTGTGTGTGTGTGTGTGTGTGTGTGTGTGTAAAGCCCAGGCTGTTCATACGACTCTCTCATGTATGTTCATTTCCTGAGCACTGAATCCGGAGACTGTCGAGGAGGAGGAGGAGGAGGAGGAAGAGGAAGAGGAAGAGTAGTAGAAGAGGAGTCTAAGAAGGAGGAAGAGGAAAATGACAACGATAATAATAAGAAAAACTAAAATAAAAGGAAGAAGAAGAGGGGGAGGAGGAGGAGAAGTCGCAGAGGAGTAGGAGAAGGAAAAAGAGGAAAATGACAACGATACCAATAATAAAAAGAAAATAGTAGAAGGAGGAAGATGAAAAGGAGGGGGAAGAAAGGAAGGAGGAGGGAAGAAGGGAGAGAGAGAGAAAGAGTGATAGAAGTAGATGGATCGCCTCATCTTGGTACTCTTGTTCAGCGGGCCAACGTGCTTTCAGGGAGGCGTCAGGTATTTTTGCTCCGGCTTGGTGGCGTGTCGTTAGGGTGACGCGCCGGGGGGGATGTGTACTCTTGTTGATGAAAACGCCTCGATAGTGGTGGTGGTGGCGGTGGTGGTGGTGGTGGTGGTAGTCCCGTGGAAGTACCTATTGCTAAGGGCGGCGGTGGGAGAACCTGGTTTTACCGCTTCTATTATGTAAAGTGTGTCTATTGTAGGCCGATAGGGGGTGCTTGAGAGAGAGAGAGAGAGAGAGAGAGAGAGAGAGAGAGAGAGAGAGAGAGAGAGAGAGAGAGAGAGAGAGAGAGAGAGAGAGAGAGAGAGAGAGAGAGAGAGAGAGAGAGAGAGAGAGAGAGAGAGAGAGAGAGAGAGAGAGAGAGAGAGAGAGAGAGAGAGAGAGAGAGAGAGAGAGAGAGAGACGAGAGACGAGAGACGAGAGAGTTACAGAGAGTACGTTTGTGTTCGAGAAAGCGGGGTTGGAAGAGAGATGTTGAAAGAGACAATACGTATAAATTTGTGTAGAAACAGACTGCAGTGACAGATAGACCGAGAGAGAGAAGGACAGAAACACAGCTTGAAAGACAGAGACCGAGACAGAGACACAGAGGCAGAGAAAACACAGGCACGCAAATGGCAGTCGCCTCAGAAATGGGAACAGAAGATCAGACGAGCGGACGGATGGACGGCCAGAGACAACAGACCCGAATACAGAGACTCCGCAAACCTTCCTCTCGCCTGCATATCATCACCGCCACTACCAGACCCAAACGAACCCTAGTGTGACCCTGTGTGGAGGTGGTAGTGGTGGGGGTGATGGTAGGGTCAACTTTCCCATCTCCACCTCCCCCAATGCCTCCAAAAGACTCCACCAGCCCTCAATATCCTGACTCCACATCGGAACACTCTCTTCTTAAAGGGAGTCTCTTCGTCCCCCTGTGGTAACGCCTCTTTGTCTAGTAGCTTTTGTGTGTGTATCACTGGAGGTTGTATGCGTGGCGGTGTTGGATAATGGGGGTGATTTTGTGTGTGTGTGCGGGGGACTGTGTGTGTGGGTGGGGGGGGAGGGCTATGTGTGTGTGTAGGGGTGTTGTGTGCGTGAGTGCATGGGTGTTTAGACGGCTGATGTTACGGAGTGTGTGCAAGGTATTTGTATATACTTAGTTTCCTCTTCTCGTACTTATTATGCTACTACTACTACTACTACTACTACTACGACTACGACTACGACTACTACTACTGAGCACGAAATAAACCATAACTCCAACACTGTAATATATTTCACAATGCGGTCAATGAATTCATAATTAAGGGATTGAAAGGAAAGTCATGTTGCAGGAAGTGGATCAGTCCGGTGAATATGTGTGTGTATGTGTGTGTACCCGCGCTGCATAACTAATGGGGAGGGAGACGCTCATTTGCCTGGAAGTGAGGAGAGGCGATGTGAGGTGAGGTGAGGTAAGGTGAGGTGAAGTGAGGTGAGGTGAGGTGAGGTGAGGTGAGGTGAGGTGAGGTAAGGTGAGGTGAGGTGAGGTGAGGTGAGGTGAGGTGAGGTGAGGTGAGGTGAGGTAAGGTAAGGTGAGGTGAGGTGAGGATATGTGAAGTTAGATTAGATTATGTTATGTTAGGTGAAGCTAGGTGAGGTGAGGCAGTTTGAGGTGAGGTTAGGGGAAGTTAGGTTAGGTTAGTTTAGGTGACGCCTTCTTCAGGTTTCCCCAGGTACCCATTTATCGACCCGACCCAAAGAGAGGATGAACAGCTTGATGATGCTGGATATGGTTTTCCGGGGATGTTCTTACGTGTGGTTAGGTGAAAGCATGTCAGGGGAGGGGGGAAGGAGGAGGAGAAGGAGGAGGAGAGTGAAAAATCAACGGTCAGGACAGACTCTGGGGTGAGGTAAACTAATTATGAAGAGTCGTACAATTGATTATCTTAACTTGGCTTTTAAACCTGAGCGGCGGGTTTTCTTTACCTGCTCGGTGATGTGATGGACAGCGGGGGGAACTTTGATCATTAAGAACCCCGGGGGAAGGAAGGCACAGGGGGGAAGACCAACGGGGGGACTCGAACTGACGGCAACTCACCTCCGCAAACAGACAGGTGACGCGATGCTCTCAGCCCCGCCAGCCATGCCTCGAAGTGAGTCTCGTCCCGGTGGAAAACGCAGAACTCTCAAGAGTCGAACTTTACCTGTGATTTAACTGATTGCCAAAGTCGCTTTTAAACCAGGTCGCTTTGGGCTCTGGCTGACTGGCTGGCCCGTGTACCCTTGAAAGTGAGTTTAGTCGACGGAACCAACCAAATTTTTCATAAAAGCGTTTCTTTAAGTCACTTTTCCACTCGCATCTTAAACGAGCGGATCTCAGTCTGCCAGTACGGTTCATTCATCTCTGATTTGCAATTGTTTGAAGAATTTTAAGTCAGAGAAGGCCTTGTATGTGTTTGTCTTCCAGTACAGTCCATCAATCTCATGTTTGCAATCGTTTAAAGACTTTTTTTTTGGTCAGGGAAAGTGATGCGTGTGTTTGTCTTCTCGTCCAGTCCATCAGTCTCTTATTTGCAATTGTTTGAGGAATTTTGGTGCAAGGACGGAGTTGCATATGTTACAGGGAGCATCTGGCCTGGCTGAGAGAGGAGGTGTCCTAACCCAATCAGAACAGATAGGCAGTAGGAGGAGGAGGAGGAGGAGGAGGAAAAGGAAGAGCAGAAGTGTAGGCGGAAACAACTGCACAAGATATACGAGGTCATGAAGAACGGCACTTCACCCTCGCCCTGTTCCCTGATTGCTTTCACACTGACAAATCATCCTCCCTCGTCAGTGTTTTACGGTGTGGTATTTTCCTTGTTACTCTGATGGAAATTTGAGGAAGCATAGCAAGGGAAGGTCCTGGGGAGGCGTGAGGAGTGTGTAGTCGGATCACCACGTTGTTAGGTCCGGGGATGAGTAAATGAAGGGGTTGAGGACAAA
Source organism: Eriocheir sinensis (assembly GCF_024679095.1). Lineage (NCBI taxonomy): Eukaryota > Metazoa > Arthropoda > Malacostraca > Decapoda > Varunidae > Eriocheir > Eriocheir sinensis. The sequence continues at coordinate 102,972 of NW_026112100.1, forward strand.
CAGCCTTTTTTCGTCAATATTTCCACCTTCCTATGACTTTAACTGTTTTGAGATTTGAGTATCAAGACGCCAAGAGAAAATAATCTAACGCTTTCATACTTTTTTTGGTGGTAGTTACTTTCTTTTATAACAATGAATGCGTATTGCTCTCCTTGTTATATTGTCATTGGTGTGCCGTTTCTTACACTGGTTGGAAGGTGGTCATTTTGTTTCTCTTAGTCTATTGTCTATTGTCTGTTGCTTGTTGTTGCAAATAGTAGGAAATTAGATTCTCTCTCTCTCTCTCTCTCTCTCTCTCTCTCTCTCTCTCCCCCCCCCCCCTTACGTCTAACTTCAGGTAACTCCCGCCTCTGTCCTCTCCTCGCCCTCATAGCCAAATACCCCTCATGCAAGCACCCCAGATGATGCCCTCCTCCCCACCATCCTTCATCTCTCTCATTCCCTCCCTCCTCGGCACCCTCGCCCTTTACTTCTCAGAAAACGCGGCCCTCACAGCCCTGCCCCCTCCTCGTCCTTGCCTCACATTTCATAGTGATTTCCAGGCCCTTCACTGATACACGCGCGGCGCTTCAAAATTCACTCGCTTGTGTAATACTGCGCTCGGAAACTTTGGCGAGTTGAGTTTTGCATTTGTCATTTGTGGTAATTTTTTCATGTTTTTTTTCGCTCCCTAACATGTACGTAAACACACAGTCCCCTCTAATTCTGTGATGCATTATCGTGTTGGTGAAACGTAATCAGAAACGTGAGTGGTCTGAAAACCGTAACCAATTTTTGTTTTGTTTTTGTTTCATGTTGCAATTGTTCGCCATGGAAAAAATAATTATGCAATGTACAAATGTCACTTACTTATGGTTGAATTGTGTAACTGTTCCGAGAGAGAGAGAGAGAGAGAGAGAGAGAGAGAGAGAGAGAGAGAGAGAGAGAGAGAGAGAGAGAGAGAGAGAGAGAGAGAGAGAGAGAGAGAGAGAGAGAGAGAGAGAGAGAGAGAGAGAGAGAGAGAGAGAGAGAGAGAGAGAGAGAGAGAGAGAGAGAGAGAGAGAGAGAAGAGAAGAGAAGAAGAGAAGAAGAGAGAAGAGAGAAGGAGAGAAAGAGAAATATATATAAATGACAGGTAGACAGAGAGTGAGAGGGGAGGTCGAGAAGGCGAGGCTTTGGAAAGGGAGAGTGGGGCGAGAGGTGAGAGGAAAAATAGTTGCACTGGAGAGTTGTATGAAAGGGTGAGACGGAGGCGGTGAAGAGAGATGAAAGGTGAAAGGGAATCCTGAAACAAGTGTGAAGTGTGAAGTGTATAAAACCTGAACCTCGAAAATTGTGTATAGCGAGTGAAATACAGAGAAAAAAAAAGAAAAAAAATATATAAAAGGTGGCCAGGAAACAGTGAAAATTGAGTGAAAGGTAGAAGGAAAGGGAGAGAAAAGGAACCTCGAAAATTGAATATATCGGATAAAATACAAAGAAAAATATAGTAATAGGAAAAAAAGGTGGACAGGAAATAGTGAAAATTGAGTGAAAGGTAGAAGGAAAAAGAAGAGAAAAGAAACCTTGAAAATTGTATATGTAGTGAAATACAAAAACAAACAGAAATAAAAATAAAAGGTGGACAGGAAACAGTGAAGATAGTGAAAAGGGAGAAAGAAAAGAAGAGAAAGTAAAAAGGACGAAAGAAAGAGAAAGAAGAGGAGAAAGACTAAAAGAGAAGAGCCGTGAAAATAAGGGTGGAAAAGAAAAAGAAAAGAAAGGGAAGAAAATAAAATGAGGAAAGAGAAAGAGTAAGAGAGAAGAAAGAATGAGAAGGAAAAGAGAAGTGAATTACAATACGCCATAAAATCTAATAATCGGATTTTCTCGCTGTAATGATTTTTTTTTTTTTTTTTTTTTTTTTTTACATTGCGGCCTATTGCGCCGGTAGGCTTCTTCCCGGTGGATCCTGATGGTCGGTCCAAGGCTCCTTTCCGGTGGGTCCTGATGGTCGGCCCAGCCCGTTCTGGCGCAGGCGAGTGTTTATAGTGGCGCCATCTTTCATTGGCTCATGCTGCCCTCCCAGAGCTCATCTTTGATCCTAGAATCTAGAGTCCGGGTTGATAGGTGGTCTTCTGGACAGCATGTGGGTAGTTTTAAGCCACTCGGCGGCGGCTGAAAAATCCCAGCTTGGTGGCACCGGGCGGGGATTGAACTCGCGTCCTCCTGAACACGGGGCCGTTACTATGACGACTCAGCCACCGCCTCCCCTAGGACAGACTCGTGAACTTTAATCTAACGACACCTGTAATTTGTTATCTTTGGGTCCTGACAGGTAACTCACACCTTTCAGCTCCCCCGCAGATTTTCTTTATAGCTTGACGAGGCTATTCAGAACACTTCTATTTCAGTTCTTTTGGCTACTCTACTTTTTACTTTTGTGGGAGCAGCGAGTAGCGGCCTTTTTGTTTACTCTTTCTGTTAACCTTGAGCCGCATTCTTTGATGTAAAAAACACTATAATTTTACTTACTTTCATTTTATTTTCATTCCATTTATTCTTTTTCGCATTTCTTCCATTCCTATTCCTATTATGAAACTCATTTTTATTTATAGTTTCATTCCAATCATCATATTTTGCTTTCCAGCAATTCCTATTCCTCTTCTTATTCCTGTTTTTTTTTCCTTTCATTCCTATATTATAATTCTACGTACACCTCTTTTCATTTTTCATTTATATTTCTTCCGCTACTCCTTATCCCGTTTACACATATTGTATTCACTGTTTCGTTTGCATTTACTAATCTCTGAGTGTTTAATTTATCTACCATAGTTTTATTTCAATAGCCTTTGCATTTGTTTCTTTTTTATTACTTATTTTTTTGTGCATTCTCCCAACTTTCAATGATCCAGTACACATTTCTCTTTCAATTTCTTTTAGTTACTTTCCTTCCTTTTTTGTTTCCGTATTTTCTCAATTCGCCGTGATCTTGCACATAATTTCCTCATCATCCCGTTCTTCCTTCTTGCCTCTCTATCCTTGTTCGTGGCATCGGTCGTGGTGAAATTCCCTCGACTCCTGCTCCCTATATAGCTCAATCCTCCCTTGAGCTCTCGCTGACCTAATTAATGGTCTATGGTTGCCTCGCGATCCCCTGGGTAACTTTTAAGTCCCGATGTTCTTTGCCGAGGTTTACCGTTTATTGTGCTCTGTTTATCTGTTTACTCTAAAGACTCTTGAGAACTTACTGTATAATCGTTTCCTATTATCTAACCTATTCTCGACCTCCCCTCTCTGTCTACCTGTCATTTATTTATATTTCTTACTCTACCTTCTACATCTATTTCACTTTCCTCATCTCTTTGTTTCTATTTATGTCATCTGGTGTTTACTTGGCTCCTTTTGTGAGTTGTAGTTGTTTGTCATATCCCAACGTGTATGGACGAGCCTGTCACGTCCCCGAAATAATGGTGCGGTTAACTGTGTGTCCATCATAGTCCGCGTGAGTGACGTGTCTGTTTGTCCAGCGGCTGCCTATCGATCTCTGACACTGCATCGGTCACATAGCGACCACGATGGGATAAAATAACATCCGAACTGGACTTGAGGTTTGAGTGGGTCTGTGTGTGTGTGTGTGTGTGTGTGATGGGAGAGATGGCTTTATCCTGCAATCTCTATCAATCTATCTATATATTCTATCTATCTATGAGTGGAATATCTGTGTCTTGGCTTGATTTTGCAGTCTATCTATCTCTACCTATCTATCTATATCTATCTATCTCTCCATCTATGTCTATTTATCTAACTATCTATCTATCTACTATCTATATGTCTGTCTATATCTATCTATCCTTCTGTCCATTTCCACATATACAAACAGACAGAAACATATAGTAAGCTTTTGCGATACAATTTTCAGATACTCTACATAATGTTAAAATGTGATCAAGGCCGCTGTTCCATCGGGTGAAAGGGTTCCCGCTCGGCGCCGTCGGTAAAAATGTTGTGAGCGACGTGCGAGGGTTGGGAAACACGCGGCGAACCAGACACAGGCGGCGTTTTTAGAGGATATGTTTGCGAGGCGGCGGCACGTTGGCTGAAAATCCTGTAATACACAAGCTTGGGAGTGACTGCACTGAAAATTTGCTTACTACTAACTTAACGAACACTAATTTGGAGTGTGTATTTTTGCTGCACTAGAAGTCATCCTTTCTGCCGGTCTTCACTTGTCTGAGGTACACCGCAACCTTGCCTGATCCATATTCTAATGTGTCCGCCTTGTCGCAATACTTTGACCTCTCTTCCATGTTGTGTTCCACTTGTTAGCCGATTAACTATATGGCAATGGCTTCTATCCTTCAGGCCTTGCTGCAGAATCTTTAAAATAAGACAGACCACATTATGATCAGCGTTGTGTGACATGTCGAGACATTTTACCACGATACTTCAATCTTCCTTCCGTGTCAGGTTCTACTAATACGAGTAAATATATGGCGTTGGCGTGAACCTCTTTAGCTTCGGTGTAGACTCCTTAAGCGGGGTTTGAAGGCGAGACAGACCACATATGACACCAGTGGTGTGCGACAAGTGGCGACATTTCGCTGTGGAGTGGCGCTCAAGTGGTGATCCTCAGCTTTAGGTCATTAATCGCCTCGCGTCAACTCTTAGTAACAAAGGCTAATTATATGCTGCGTGGCTTGCTTTGATCTCCCTGTCTGCTGCTCAGCCCGGCAGCTACTTGGGGGAGGAGTTTCGGCGGCGCCTTCTGAAAGATCTCGATTTAGTTTTAGCTTCCTGAAGTAATTGTATTCGAACTCATCTTATTTGACCACACGATGTAATGGCTATAAAATCAGACTCTTGATGTGTCTTACAAGAAAATAAACCTTTCCTCTTTGCATCTTCTAAGTTTCTCCTGTCTCTTTTCATCTCCACTACCACACGAAGCACTGGCTATAAGATCGGCCTCTTGGTATGTCATGTAAGAAAATATACCTTTCCTCTTTGCATCTTTTAAGTTCCTCCTGTCTCTTTTTATCTCCACTCATGCGAGGTAACGTTCTCTTTCCATTTCTTCCTCTACCCTCTGGGCGACGCAAGGGGTGAATGATAAACCCTGCCCGAGGTTCTCCTGTCCCGACTACCGACTCCTCCCCTCCGCCACATTCTTCTACATGAAAGATTTTTGAGAGCGGTGGAATCAGGTGTCGCCAGTCGCAAGAATGTTACGTGAGCGGTACAGGCTCGGCTAACACCTCGCGAACACAATATTATGCCCGGCGGTGCTCATCTTGGCTCTCCCTGCTGCACTTCTCGCCGCCTGCCGCCCTTGGAGTAGGAAAAGGTCAAGCTGGACAGTTTTACGTCTGACTCGAATGATTTTTGCTCGGCGTCAGACATGAATAACTGAATAACTTGCACACGCGTTTTCCTTTGTTTTAGAAATATTCACCTTGAACTCGAGCCGCTTTTTGGGGTTGCTTTGAATCTTTAACACTTTTTCCCTCGTGTTCTCGTGTTCCTTCTCTGGTTTCTCTCACTTTTTCCTTGCTTTTCTTTCCCTTCCAGCCTCCAACCTTTCCTCTCTCGCACTCCCTCCTCTCCCTGATCCCTCCCTCGCTCCATCGCAAAGCCATTATCGGGATTAAGGGCCATTAACACAATCTTTCTCTCCTGGGCCGCTTCCCATGATAGGGCTGTACCTTGCATGGGGAACACCTCCTATCCCTGCCCCATCCACTCCCCAAGCCATTAGCCCTCGCCTTCCCTCCTCTCCTCTTTTAACGCGTGCATCCTCCCTTCTCTCCTTTTGCTACAGTGGAGATAATCCGTCCATATCCCTGAATTTAATCCGTCGCTACAGACATCCGTTTCCATTTAGCCGTCACTCTAATCGAAGCCGCATCGTCGCCATATTCACTCCTCCTCGCTTTTATCCCGCTCCTCGTCCTCCTCCTCCTCTCGGTCTCACGCGCTTAGTCGCCTCAGTTATCTCCGTCATATTACCTTTTATCTCTCTCTCCTATTCGGTATTGGCCACGCTCAGTGAGGCTATAAGTGACTGAGAGAGGATGAGCCTCGCCGATAAAGAACAGGGTGGAGCCTCACGCAAAAGCCTCTCTTCCTCTCTCTCAGATTAAAGTACTCGGAACGGAATTATTAAAAAGGTAGAGAGAGAGAGAGAATGAATGTTACGTACTATGCTATTACGCGACTCTTTGTGTTGCGTTGCGTGTGTGCCTCCTTTTGTGCGTGTGTGTGTGTCAGGTTATTTATTTGTTTTTTGTAGTGGAACGATGATAAAAAGGTTGCGTTTCGTGAGGAGAAAGGCAATGTAGGAAAGGGAGTGAAAAGGAGCGGAAAAGGAGCAGGAAAATGAAATAGACGGACAGAGGAGAAGAAAAGGGGACAGAAAAATAGGAGATACATATAGATAGATAGACAGAGGTTAAGGAAAGGGGAAAAAAGAAATGATAGATATAAAGATAGAGGAAAAGAAAAGGGGCAGGAAAATTGAGATAGATAGACAGATACAGGAGAAGAAAAGCTGCAGGAAATATTTGACAGTTAAATGGAGGAGAGGGAAAGAGGGCAAGAAAAAGAGATAGACATAGACAGACAGATAGATAGAGAGAGTAAGAAAGAGATACTCACCCATTCAGTTTCGTATACGTGTAAATCTCATCCAATCCCCGACAATCCACCATAGGCAGTATTATCCCGACTCACACCTCGATGACACTTAGCCCAGCAGACCAACAGCTACAGAGGACGGACGAGGCACAGTATACACCATGTCACAAGCAAAGGATTCCTAATTGAACACGTTAGGGCGGATAAGAGAGAGAGCAGAGAGCGTGAGGAGGCATTTCACAGCCCTTTGAACCTTCCTCCAACCCCACCTAACCCCACGTAACGTCAGCTCACCCTTGTAACATTTGCTGAAAGGTCCGTAAAATGAGACCCACCCCGCCCCCGCACCCTCTGTGACCCGCTCTTGCCCAAATGAAGTTTCAAGGTCATGCAGCGAACAACACTTAAAGCCGAGGCACCCAGTGGGAGCGTGTATGTCGGGCTTATGCAAGGCCGTCGCGCGGAGGCTGCACTGGGCGGGTGTGTGTTATAAGTTGTGTGGTGGATCTAAACAGGCTTTGTGGGTAAGGAGCCTTGATTAAGAGGGCAAGTTAAGGGTGCATTGCGAGGGGAAGATGTGGCGGTAGAAGGGAAAGGGTTAGATAAGGGGTGGAGGGATGATTAGAGTGGAAAAAATGAAAGGTAAAGAAAGGATATTGTTAAGGGGCTATGTGGGTAAGGAGGCTTGATTAGAAGGGCAAGTTAAGGGTGCATTGTGAGGGGAAGACGTAGAAAGGGTGAGGTAAGGGACATAAGGTATAATAAAATGAAAGAGGAAAAAAAGAATATTGTTAACAGACTTTGTGGGTAAGGAGGCTTGATTAGGAGGGCAAGTTAAGGGTGCATTGTGAGGGGAAAACGGGATGATGAAAGGGAAGGGAATAGGTAAGGGCTGCAAGGTAAGGAAAAGACGAAAGGGGAAAGGAAAGGATATTGTAAACAGACTTTGAATTTAACGATGCTGTATTACGAGACCAAGTTAGAAGTGTATTGTAAAGAAAAGAGGCGATTGTGAAAAGGAAATACATAGAAAATAGAATCGGTGGGGTATATAAATGTATGGAAGTGAAGAAAAGCGAAGGAAGGGATAGTGTAAACAGACATTGGGTAACGATGCTCATTAGGAGAGTAATTATGTGTTTATTGTCAAAGGAGGAGGCCATGGGGAAAGGAAAGGACGAAGGGAATGGAATAAGTATAAGGAAGGTAGGTAAGGAGGAGATGAAAGACGAAGAAAGGATATTGTAACCAGGCATTGGGTAACGAGGCTTCATTAACAGAGCAATTATATTTGTATTGTGAGGGGGAGAGGTGGTCGTGGGAGAGGCAAGGACGAAGGGAAAGGAATAGGAAACGTGTAACTGGTTTAAAGAGGAAAACTAAACCATGGAAAATGTATACAGAGGAATTTTTAGAAAGGGAACGTTGAAGGAAATATAATGTGACTGGGATGGATAGAACAGGCCCCTAAAAGAAGGTAGAGGGAACAGAGGATGAACAGTTTAGATAAATGAAAGAAAGGAGAGTCAGACAGGGTGAAGAAAATATCATGTAGAAGAGATAGGAAGAATAAGTCGATAAAAGAATGTGGAAGGAAGAAAGAGAGCATGGCGTAGATAAATGAAGACAAGGAGAGGCAGAGAGAGCAAAATGTGGAAGGAAAAGTATGTGTGGAGGAAGGAGAACGTGAAATCGGCGGAATATGACTAAAAAACAAAAGATGGATCATTATGTGGAGGAGGTGGAGAATGTGAATGTGGATGAACGAAATGTGCGGGAGAATACGCGGTGAGCTCGAGGGGAGCCTGAAAGAGAGAAAAAAAGGAGAAAGAAACATACAGGAAATAATAAAAAAAATATATACAGAGCCGGCATATGGGCGAAATCGTGTGGAGGAAACGGTATGGAAGAAAGAAATGGAGGATGGAATGGGAAGAGGAGGAAAGAGGAAAAAAAAATAAAAAAAATATTCAAACAGAAGTACAGAGAAAAACATAGATAGATACAGATAGATAGGTAGAGATAGATATATAGATAAAGAAAGATGCATAGAAAAAAATTAGAACAGAATACGAAGGGAAGAAAAGGAAGAGACAATATTCAAACAAAAGTACAGATAAATAGATAGATATATACAGATAGATAGATAGATAGATAGATAGATGCTTAGAAATAGGATACAAGAAATAAATTGAAGATAGAATAGGAAGAGGAAGAAAAAAAGGAAAATAATCAACGAAACAACTAAAATAAAAGTAGAGAGATTGATATAGATAGATAGAGAATGGAACACACACACACACACACACACACACACACACACACACACACACACACACACACACACAGGACAGAAAAAAATAGATTGAAATAAAAGAGGAAGAGAGATTGAAAAAAAAGAAAAGAAAAAGAGAGAGAGAGAGAGAGAGAGAGAGAGAGAGAGAGAGAGAGAGAGAGAGAGAGAGAGAGAGAGAGAGAGAGAGAGAGAGAGAGAGAGAGAGAGAGAGAGAGAGAGAGAGAGAGAGAGAGAGAGAGAGAGAGAGAGAGAGAGAGAGATAGAGAGAGAGAGAGATATAGAGAGAGACACAGAGAGACAGAGAGAGAGAGAGAGAGAGAGAGAGAGAGAGAGAGAGAGAGAGAGAGAGAGAGAGAGAGAGAGAGAGAGAGAGAGAGAGAGAGAGAGAGAGAGGAAGAGAGAGAGAGAGAGAGAAGGAGCGGGGAGAGCGTAGCTGAAATCAATAATAAATGCTCTGCAGCCCCCTGAAAGCGCGGGAAGGTTGGAAAAGGAGAAGAGAGGGAAAAAAAGGGAAAAAAATGGAAGTGATGCGAGATGGAAAAGTAAGAATAACGACTGACAGACTTTTGACGGAGCACTGTGGTTTTTGTGTTGTTATCTTAGCAAGGGAATGAATAGAAGGAGGAGGAGGAGGAAGGGAAGGAGGAGGACGAGGAAGAGGAGGAGGAAGAAGAAGATGAAGACGAAGAGGAAGAGGAAAAAGAACATAAAGAGGCAGAGAAAGAGAAGATACAAAGAGGAGAAGCAGAAATAGGAAGAGAAAGAGAAAGAGAAAACGGAAGAGGGAGAGGGAGAGAAAGAGAAATAGAAAGGAAAAGAGGGAGAGGAATTGAAAGAGAAAGAGAAAGGGAAAGGGAAAGGAAAAGGGAAAGAGACAGAGAGAGAGAGAGAGAATTTGAGGAAGAATAGAAGGAAGGGGAGGAGGAAGAGGAAAGGGAGGAGGAGGAGGAGGAGGAGGAGTGATGAACGAAGGAGGCCATCAGGAAGACACACACACTCTGGAAACCTCAATTAACGCAAAGTAAATTAACCTTTTTTTAATTATTCAGTAAGTTTTTTTTTCTTAAGTGCAATCATCCTTCGCCGCTGCCTCGTTTTCTCTCGTTTTCTCTAAGTTGTTTTCTATTAATTTCTTTTTTATTTCCTTCTATTCTTCCTTCTTTTTTTTCTAATGTTTCCTTCTTCATTAATTTTGGACAGTCGTTTTCCTTTCTTTTTTATTTCTTTATTTTTTTCCTTCTTTTTTCCCTTTAGTCTTCCGTTTCTATCCTGTTCTTTTTTTGTATTTCCTTATGTTTTTCCTTTTTTTTTCTAATGTTTCCTTCTTCATTCATTTTTGGGTCGTCGTTTTCCATCCTTTCTTTATTATTTCTTTATTTTCTTCCTTCTTTTTTCCTTTAGTCTCCCTTTTTCTACCCTTTTCTTTTTTTATTTCCTTATGGTCTTTCTTCTTTTTTGCTCATGTTTCCTTCTTCATTAATTTTGGACAGTCGTTTCCCATTCCCTTCTCTTTTATTTCTTTATTTCCTTCCTTCTTTCTTTTCTTTCGTTTCCTTTTGTTTTGGGTAGTTGTTCTCCTTCCCTTTCCTTTTTATCCTAATGCATTTTCTTGATTTTGGCAGCTTCATCTTCTGCATGTCATCTCCAGTAAGTTTTTTTTTTTTCGGTTTATTTGTCCGCCGTCAGACTTTATATTCCGGAAAAGTTTGTATCACCGAGTTTTGCAATTTTAATCCCATATTTTGCAGTTATATTTCTGTAGCAGTGATGCGAATTTTTTCAACTTTTTTTCCTGGTATGCTTCCCGTTAGGCTTTTGTGTGTACTTTTATAATCCCATTCAAAGCTCTATTTTTCACAAGCTCTTTTTTGTTTGTTTGTTTCATATATATGCCATTCAGCTGACTTTTTACGCCCTTGATTCTCTATCTTTATTTCTACTTTAAAGTTCTGCTATCTAATTTTAGAGTCACCGCAAGTGCTAGTTCGGGTTATTACTGTCCTTCCCGCTTATTCTTTCCATATGATCCTAGTTTCGTCGTTAGGGGGAGACTTTTAAAACTGCTTATGTGTAGGGGGCAGCACTGTACGTTTCTGTCTTTCTGTATGGAACCAGCGATTTAGCTCTATACAAAATAGACCAATAAGTACAATGCCATTTTCAAAGTCCTTCATTGCGTTTGATTTCATTCTTCACATTACATTCACCTTTACAAGAAAAACGAAAATTTGTCCCCTTTTATTTCTCACTCACGGAAAATATTTAATGTGTTTCTCCGCGCAGACTTTCTCGTCTTCAACAAATAGCAGCAAGAAAAATGTCACGAGAGAGATAAAACTGGGGCGAAAAAATGCTGTGTACTCGTTCCGGCGAAGTGTGTTCAAAGTTTAAAATTAGTGACTTAAATGAAGTGCGGAAGACGCCGGGAAGTTGTGCCGGAAAGGATGTTTTGGAGATTTGGTGGAGCGAAGGGAGAGGCAGGTACCGGGGAAGGGGAGAGAGGGGGAAAGAGGGGAGAAGAAGAGAGGGAGAAAAGGTGGAAGAGGGTTGAAGAAGATCATGATGAGGTGAGGGAGAACATAAGATAGAAGCCGATATAAGAGGAGGAGGAAAGGAGAAGAGCGTAAAGAATAGAGACAAGGAAATGAGAATAGGAAATTAAAGCAAAAAAAACATGAAAAGAGGAAAAAAGAGAGGCGGAGGAGGAAGAGGAAAAAAATAACTAATGAGAGGAAGAAAAAAAGGAAGGAAAAAAGACAAAAAACAACTTCGATTAATAATTTCCTTAAGTGGTGAATTATTTTTAATGAGAATTTGATGGCGACGGCGGCGGTAGTTAATCTTTGTTCCTCGCGTGTGGCTCAGAGGGAGAAACGCATGTCATCAACCGGCCATTACAGGAACCCATTACTTAATATGTACCACCACCACCACCACCACCACCACAACAACAACAACAACGACAACAAGAGCAACACCACCATCGCCACACAAAAAGAAGAAGAACAGGAAGAAGAAGGGGAAGAAGAACAATAAGTACAAGGACCATCACTTCCATTATAAAAAGACGAATAAGAATAAGAATAAGAAATAAAAGATACAGAAAAAGAAGAGAACAAGACCACGAACAAAATAAAGAACAACAAGAGATACAAACAACAACATCAACGACAACCGCCACCACCACCACCACCACCACCACCATCGTCACCTCCAACCTCCAGTCTTCCCGAGATTAAAAATTCTTCACACTGACTGACAAAAAAGAGTTGCCGTTGCGAAGTTGTTATTACCTTTACTAAATTGATAATACCTTCCCCTAATAGCTCGGCGGATACCCTGAGTCACGCCGCCGCCGCCCCCGCTCTCACTTTGACCGCCCCCCCCCCTCCCCCCCGCCTCCCCCGCCCCCCTCCCGCCCAGAAAAGTGTGTCGGGGCGAAAGGCTGAGTGTCTGTCGGCGAGGGAACTTTTTATGTCGGGGAGAAAATTATTGCTGTGGGAGTTTTTTTTTTTTGTCGTCTGGTGAAACTGTATTTGGAATTTTGGTGTATTTTTCAGACTTCTGGAGTTTTTTATTTTTTTATTTTGTATTTTGTTTTGTATTTTGTTGTATTTTTCGTGTTATTATTTTGTATTTTCCATTTTCTGTATTTTCTGTTTTGTATTTTGGAGCATGTAGTCCATTGTGTTTTTTTTTTCTTGTATTTTCGTTTATCTTGTCTTTCCTATTTTCGATTATCTTGTATTTTACTGTATTTTGTATTGCGTGTTTCGATGTATTTTTCTATCTTGATGTATTTTGGTATTCTGTTTCGTCTTTTTTTTTTTTTGACTGGCAAGACTGTTTAGGGCTAAGGTTCTTGAAGGGAAAACTTAATTATGAATGATACTTTTTTTCCTGGGCGGGGAAGGCATGTTTATGGAAAGACTTTTTTGCTGTGTAGGGAAACTTTTATACTGCCGAAAAAATACTTGGATGGAGAACAGGGGCATTACACACACTCTCTCTCTCTCTCTCTCTCTCTCTCTCTCTCTCTCTCTCTCTCTCTCTCTCTCTCTCTCTCTCTCTCTCTCTCTCTCTCTCTCTCTCTCTCTCTCTCTCTCTCTCTCTCTCTCTCTCTCTCTCTCTCTCTCTCTCTCTCTCTCTCTCTCTCTCTCTCTCTCTCTCTCTCTCTCTCTCTCTCTCTCTCTCTCTCTCTCTCTCTCTCTCTCTCTCTCTCTCTCTCTCTCTCTCTCTCTCTCTCTCTCTCTCTCTCTCTCTCTCTCTCTCTCTCTCTCTCTCTCTCTCTCTCTCTCTCTCTCTCTCTCTCTCTCTCTCTCTCTCTCTCTCTCTCTCTCTCTCTCTCTCTCTCTCTCTCTCTCTCTCTCTCTCTTTCTCTCTCTCTCTCGATTACACTCCCTTCCCCTCTGTTCCTTTTCTCCTTTCTTTCCCTTCCCGTCTCCCTTCTCCTTCCCTGTTCTCCTTTTCCTCCAACTTTCCTCTTCTCTCTCCTTTCCTTCCCCTCTCCTTTCCCCTTCCTCCCTTCCCCTACCCCTTCTCCCTTCCCTTCTCTCTTCCCTTTTGCCTCCCTCTCCTTTCTCCATGCACCTTTGCCTTCTCCTTCTTCTCTTTCTCCTTCCCCTCTCACTTCCCTTTCCCCTTTCTTTTCTCCCCTCTCCATTCTCTTACCCTTCTAGTTTCCCTCCCTCATTCCCTTCCCCTTCCCTTCCTCGGTTCTTTTCCTGATGTAAGCCTTCCCTTTAGTCACTTCCTCTCCCCCAACGTTATGTTCCGACTCACCCCTTAACCCCATAACCCACTTTCTTTCTCTCTTTTTCTCCTCTTAAGTCGTTGACCTCTCCTCCCACGTCTCCTCCTCTATATCCTCTCTCTTATTTTCTTCCTTTCGTTGCTTCTGTCTCTTTTCTCCTGCCTTTGTTTCTTCTTTCCTTTCACACTGTTTCCTTTCCATTATTTCTCCGTCTCTGGTGCCTTCATCTTTTCCTCTCATCCAGTGTTTTCCTTTTCCATCTTTCAGTCGCTTTTTCCTTCATTCCTGTGCCTGTATCTCTTTGTTCATTGATCTGTTTCTTCTTTCCTTTTCCACTATTTCCTCTCCCGTATTTCTCCGTCTCTGGTGGCTTCATATTTTCCCTGCATCGTGTGTCCTCCCTTTCCACCACCTACCCCTGGGGCGCCTAGTCGTATCCCATGGGGCCGCCTCCCTTCGCCCCCGCCGCTGTTCCCCGCAAATACCTTTAAAAATAGCGGACTCTACTGTGTGTTCCTCGCCGCAATATGTACCGCCGAGTAGCATTGTCCGGTGAAATGCAAAAGGATGAGAAATTTCTGCGCATTTTTCTTGCCGCGTTTTTAGCAAGTTCAAGCAAGGTTTTTCGAGGCTTTGGCTGTGTAGTAAAAGATTGTGGTGCGTAAGGAAAAAACACTTGCTTCTCTTGTTATTGTGGTGCTATTTTTCCTCATTATTTCGCTTGTTTATGATTTTTTTTATTAGGAAGTTGAAATAAGGTTATGGATATCACGTTGGATGTGTATTAATAGATTTTGGTGGGTAAGGAAAAGAATTTGCGTCTCTTGTTATTGTGGTTGATTTTTCCTCATTATTTAGCGTGGTTAAGATTTTTTTGAGTTTTTTTTTATTAGGAAGTTGAAATAAGGTTATGGATATCGCGTTGGATGTGTATTAATAGATTTTGGTGGGTAAGGATAAGAATTTGCGTCTCTTGTTATTGTGGTTGATTTTTCCTCATTATTTCTCGTGTTTGTGATTTTTTTTAGTTGTTTTTTTATTAGGAAGTTGAAATAAGGTTTTGGATATCGCGTTGGATGTGTATTAATAGATTTTGATAGGTAAGGAAACAACACTTGCTTGTCTTGTTATTGCGTTTATTTCCCTCATTATTTCGCGTGGTTAAGATTTTTTTGAGTTGTTTTTTTATTAGGAAGTTGAAATAAGGTTATGAATATCGCGTTGGATGTGTATTAATAGATTTTGATTGGTAAGGAAAAAAAAACTTGCTTCTCTCGTTTGTGATTGCTTTTTCCTCATTATTTCGCGTGTTTGTGATTTTTTTAGTTTTTTTTATTAGGAAGTTGAAATTAGGTTATGAATATCGCGTTGGATGTGTATTAATAGATTTTGGAAGGTAGTAAGGAAAAAAAAAATTGCATCTCTTGTTATTGTGGTTGCTTTTTCCTCATTATTTCGCTTGTTTATGATTTATTTATTTTTTTTATTTTCGTTAGGAGGTTAAAATTAGGTTCTGAATATAGCGTTTTTTTTGTTTCGCTTTAGATGTGAAGTAAAATATTTTGGTAGGTAAGAAAAACTTGGATCTTTTGTTATTGTTGTGATTTTTTCCTCATTATTTCGTGTGTTTATGATTTCTTTTTTGTTTAGTTATGGTGATGGGGTTCAAATAAGGGTCTAAATATAGTGTTGGATCCTCCTTTTCTTTCCTCTTATACGCATCAAAACCTTTAGAAGCATTTGCCATGACCATTACATTTTTTTATTACAAAGAGAGAACATCGGGAGTATAGGCGGTGAGTGAGCGAAGCGACGCGCCCCCGGTTGTATGCTCCCCACTAGTTAGTTAGTAAGTTACCAGTGCCGAAAAAAAAACTAGATAATCCAATCATCCTTACCACTGCTATTATCGAGAAGCCTAAAAGATCGTAAAAAGTCCTTTATCTTCACGGTACATTATACAACAGTACATCGTGGCTTTGATGATGGGAGGGAGAGGAAAAGAGGAAGGAAGGGAGAGAGGGAAAGAGATGTCGCTGGAGGGAGAAACAGAAAAATAAAAAAGAGAGAGGGAGAACGGGGAGTATCGCCCTAGGGAGTGACAGGGAAGGAAGAGACAGCTGAAAAGCGATTTGCTGTGAGGAACGAATAGAGGAATGTCATAGGGAAAGGGGGAGACGGAGGGGGGAGAGAGGGAGAGAGGGAGAGGGAGAGAGGGAAGCGATGTCACGGAAACGGGGATGTGATGAAAGTGGTGAGGAATGTCTGTAAAAAGGAGGAGAGAAAAAGGAGGAATGAAGCGAGGAAGGATGTCACAGATTGAAAGGAGGGAGGGAAGGAGGATGCCGAGAGAAATAGGAAAGACAACGAAAGGAAAGAGAGTAAAAGGAGGACCCGGGAAGGAAAAAGAATACCAAGCTAAGAAGGAGAGGAGCGGAAAAGAAGTGAGAAAGAAGACGCTTCATAAAAAAGAAAGATATTACAGAGGAAAACTATAGAGGAAAATAAAATACCATTGCTCTCCAAGTAAAACTATTATGATCCTATTGAGATGATTCAATATAAGGAACGTTTATACACACAATTTACTTAGATAGAGGATCGTTTGAGAGAAGAAAAAAATAGTTAGGCAGAATAGCATTATCGACCCTAAAACGAAGGGTATTGTGAGGGCGTGTCTGCTTATAGGAAAGGGAGAGGCGGGACGCGGGGTGGAGTCATCTCGCTATAGTAAAGGGCAACACAGGGCTATACTAAGGGAAGAATGGGACAATATAAGGCAACCCGGGGCTATAGCAAAGGGTAGAATGGGACTATAAAGTGTAAACCGGGGCGTCTCGTGAATTAGGGCCGAAGGGAAATTGTAAAAAAGTTCCGCCCCGACAAGAGGACAAGAGACAAATGGTTGCTTTCATCCAGGCAATGTGTGCTTGACGGGGGACTATTTTTCATATCTTCAAGAAAGGGAGGGGGGAGGGGGGGTTCTCTTTCGCTCTCGCTCTCCTTCTCGCTCTTGCTCCCTAAGTATATATCTTTTTCTAATGTTTATCGTTTCTTTCGTTCCAGGTAAGAACCGAGAACCTCAACGCAGACGACGCAGGAACACCATGGATAAGAAAGGTTAGAAGGTGTCGATGTGTTGTGTGTATATATATGATATTGTATGACCGAGTACACGAGCAACCGTAAATGAAAAGAAAAAAAAAAGAACTGTATTTAAATAAAGATAATCAACCGCAGAAGACTTCGTGGGGTATCGAAAGCCACACACTCCTTTTTACGTTATAACTGCTGTGCTCGTGGCGTTAACGTGTTGGCGTCCCTTAGTGCTTCCTATATGTGGCTGGTCGTGTAGGGCTTTTTTTTCGTGCGGACTTTTTTTCATTATTGTTTTCTTTTATTATTGCCCTTGAGCTGCTCCCCTTACTGTAGAAAAAAAGGGGGAAAGTAGTGTTATGTCGCTTGCTTGCTCATTGAGGGTGAAGGGACTATTTTAAGGGGATTTTACGAAGTGCTTACGAAATAATGTGCATAGGTGATTAGTAGTGAAAACCAGTAAATTAGGCGGTACCAGAATTATTACAGGCAGATATGTGCAGAGTTTGAAGGATGCGGTGCTTACTGTGTCAGAGGGCGTACAACAGGAAGACAAGGCACTGTTACCACACCTGTCGCCGTCCTGTGAGAGAGAGAAATCTTCCACTGTCTCTCTTTCTCTGACTAATTCATAGGAGGTAAAGGGACGCTACCTATCAGACATCATACCGTCCCTCTACCTCCTCCTCCTCCTCCCCCTTCTCCTCTCTTCATCTCCTCCTCCTACTCTTGGAAATTTTGGTCTTTTTTTATTTATTCTTTATTCGCTTCCCTTTTCCATCACCATGACCACTACCACCACCACATCCATCACTACCAACAACACCACTATAAGAATCTTCCGTCTTTCTTGCATGTCCCTTCCTCTAGTCAGGCTTAAAGTGGTTAGGGGGCAAGTATTGACTTTTTTGGGATTCCTTTTCCTCTTCGCTTTCCTTTGTTTTATTGTTCGCTGTAGCTTTCACTTGAGGGCTCAGCAAACACTTGGATTTGTCTCGGTCTTAGACATCTGGAGGGGGCGAAGGGAAGGAAGAGCCGGAGGGTGAAGGAGAGGGAATAGGAGTCTTTATGTTAGCTTACCTTTTGGAAGTTGTTGTTATCTACATGTACCTACTTTCATTAGGTCTTTCGTGAGTGTTTTATTTTTCACTTAAACTATATTAGCGTTTAGTTGATGTTTATAATTGACATTCATCTCCTGTGTCTTTCCCTCTCTATTTCTCTATCGCACACACACACATATACATACTCACCCACCCCCCTTCACACACACATGCACACACACATACACACAGGTGGGCTGGCTCAGGTGAGGATAAACTGGAAGGCAATACAGGGCTTCTTTATGACCCCGCCGTTACGTGCTGTGGCCGGGCGTCGCTGTCTGCTGGTCCTCTGTTTCTGTTGTGTGTGATCAGTGGGAGTCTGTCACCTGTTCGCCTCACCTGTCTCTTTCTCTTAAATCTGTAGTTTGTTTTAAATCTCTTACTGTCCATTAAACTATTTTCACTTTCCGCTAAATTTTTCTTCATACATTCATTTTTTCTTTTCCTACGTAGAGTGTTTGAAATGTCTTTTGAATCCCTTGTTGTTAGTCGTCCTTGTATTCAACTCTTTCCATTAAATTCCTACACATACTTTTATTTCCTCAGTTCCATTCTGGCATCTTTATCCCGTCTATTCTTATTCCATTGATTAAACTGCATCCGTACCTTTCCAATTCACGTGCGATAGATTCCTCTCCCCGTGCATTTCGCCTTTACACCTTTGCATTTTATTCCTCCTCATACGTCTCCATAGCTTATGTTCTACCTATCATCTACAAACCATCTTCTGGGTTCTTGTATCGTTAAGTTGCATACCTACGTACCTTTCCAATTAACGTGCGATATAATATTTTTCCTCCGCGTCACGGTTTTCTCTTATTTGCCTGATTTAACAGCAAAGTTTTGATAATTATTAGAGTCAACAAGATTCAGTGGAAAGTGCAGGCAAGTGGAGCGTAATTTGCAAGAAAAACACCCGGCGCGGAGTTCCCATAATTTGTTCTTTTAAGTCCTTGGAGCCTTGTGCCTGGAGTAATCACATGCATCCGGGCTGGTGTGTTTGTCCTCATTTATACCTCAGCGTTCCTGCAGGAAGTCGCAACACACCTGAGCTGAGGCCTGCCGGAAGATGCGCGGGACGGTGGGTGGGTGAAATTGGGTGTGTGGGAGAGAGACGAAGGAGGACTAAGACTTACTTAATGTCCCCGCTTAACTTACGGAAAAGAACTTTTAATATTGCTGTTTAACTTGGGGTCAAACTTGTGTGGTGCTTACGTTTGGGAGTGGAAGGCGGGCACGGTGGCTGAGAAGTTTTTTGGTGGAGTGTTTGTGGCAGAGGCAGGTGGTGATGCTGGTGATATGTTGGCTGGAGGTGTGGGGCAAATGATGCTGGTGTTGGGGGTGGAGGTGTGTGCCAAGCGGTGATGGTGGTGTTGGGGGTGATGTGCTGGCTGGAGGGTGGAGGTGTGTAGTGCTGGGTGAAGGGAAAGATGGAGAGGAGACTTAAGCGGAATATGAGTCGTTGGGACCAATGTGTGCTAGAATGTGCATGCCTCGAACAATGTCTTCAATTAATCGCTTTCAGGCTGTGCACATCAAGACACTTTTCCATCCTATTCTGACCCTCTTTCGGCTATTCCTATCAGCTATTTGGATTCTGAGCGTCCTCGAGGTTTTTGTTACTTCGTTTTTTATGGGTGGAGCATTGAGCTGCCTCCTTGTAAGAAAATAATCGTATATTTTTGTACAAAGGTCGGGGCACGCAATTTCCCTATGTTCAAGAGCGGCTCTGGCCACTCTATCAACAAATCCGCAAAACAAATATTACACAAGCTAAATACGTGATAACCTAAACCCTTCGAAAGGTACCCTAACCCATCTTACACTTTTATCCCCCTATTTGCCTCGAAAATGTATATAATAGCCCAAACGGGTGCTCTAAACCTATTTGTCTTGCCGGCTTTTTCTATACCTCAGTGCCGTTACTTTTATTACTTATCTTAACTTTGTCGAAGAAGCAGTTTTATGGGATACGGTGATGATAACGTTAGCGCTTTTAGATGGAGTACTTAATGTTTTCTTCTATTATTTCCACTGCCATTTTCGATTCACAAATGCCAAGGTTGTGAGGCTGATAACGCTCTAATTGTCAAACCAAGTACTCAATATTTTCTTTTATTTCTATTAACATTTTCGATTTACAAATGCCAAGGTTACAAGGCTGATAACGCTCTAATTGTCAAACCAAGTACTCAATGTTTTCTTTTACTTCCATTACCATTTTCAATTCACAGATACCAAGGTCGTGAGGCTGATAACACTCGCATTGATAAACCAAGCCCTAAAAATTTATTCGTTTTTTCCGGTACAATTTTCGTTTCACTAATGCCGCGGCTGCTTACCAGTGAGCCGCGTTACCCGGAACACGGTCGAGGGCTATTACGAAAACTTGAACCTTTTCCCTTTTCTTCCTCGGGTAATGGCGGCGTGAGTATTGTTTTGGCACCCGGCACTTCGGCGGCGGCTGCTGAGTCAGTTCGAGGCGGAGTTGCAAGGCGTGAGTGTTCCGTTACTACTAATGGAGCGTGGGCGAAGGTCACATTAACAAGCTGTCAACTGCTCATTATATAAAGTTCAGGAGTTCAGTATTGATGTGACGTGATGGAGGGTGTGTGTGTGGGGGTGGGTGGGGGGGGGGGGGGTAGGTTGAGAGAGAGAAGAAGAGAATGAGAATTTCAAATAATACTCCTTCAACTCCTCTATTACATTACACATTATTTGTCTCCCCATTACCTCTCGTTCTTTGTCGCCCCATTCCCGTTTTCTCATCTCTTACTCTCATTTTTCTTAAACGTTTAACCTTCTATGTGCCTTTCCTCTTCCTCTCCTTTTCTCACACCACTCCAAACTCTTTCACTACCAACCTATTGCATCTTTCACCCTTTCATCTCACCTCCCTTCGTTTCTTACCTACTTACCCTTCGCTCATCTTCGTCCGTCCCTCTAATACATCATTTAAACGTCAGATACGCTTCACACTCACCTGGAAATGCTCTCTGTCGGCGCAAAACAACGTGGAATAGCGCGGAGTGGGCGGTCGTTTCGGTGCCTGTCTCTTTCTACCCTGGGTAATGGGCGGGCCGTGTCCCCCACTAAAACAGCCGCCTGACTCGTCGTTTTCCCGCTGAAGACCTCGTATAAGGCGGGTTTGTGGGTGCCGCACGAGCCTTTCCCTCTCTCCCTCTAGCTATTCCTACCCTGAGGGACGCCGCGTTCAGGGCAAGTCTTCGCACTGCGCCCCGCCGCGTTCTCAAAATTGCCGCTTCGAAAACCTTTCCAATCACCATCGACAATCCCTGAATGACCCCGCTCTGATAATTACTTCAGTTTTCTCTGTTAATTCTTTCTTTACTAGTGTTGTGCCCGTTTTTATATTCTCTTCTTCCCTCCCTCCTTCTCTCCCTCTCTCTTTCAGGATGTGGTAGACGAGGGAGAGAAGTCATTTGAAACATTAATGACAGAATTGTACTGTGAAAGATATATGGGGTAAGGGAGAGACGTGGGAAAGTTCAATGAGAGAGAGCGAGAGCGAGAGAGAGAGAGAGCACAGAACAGTTTCCCGGATTCATGTGTGTGGATGAGGGGAGGAAAGTTGTATGAATTCGCCGCTCGCCGCCTCATTACACGGCACAACGCGAGTGTTTCCTTGTTCACGGCCTCGCCAGCGCTCACACTCCCTTCGCCGCCGTCTTCCTCGCTCCCAGTCTCATCCCATCAGCACCTTCCTCTCGCTGTCCCTCGCCTATATACACCTCACCTGCCCCAGCCCTTTCAATTTGTATAGTAGGGAGAGAGGTTCGCCAATACCCCCCTCCCCCCCTACACACAAACACAAACACATCTACGGTTCCCCAACTTTCTATATACAAGTTAACTATTTACTTATGCTGTTCTTTTTTTCCTTTTGACTTTGTATTTTCTCGTTATATTATCATCATTACCATCAGCTGTTTCCAGTCTACTGCAGAACAAAGACCATTACCAACTTTAATGTCTGTTTAGCATACTGGACAAGTGTTCCTTCTAAATTAAAACATCCAAATATTCATACGTTATCTGGACAAGTGTTCCTTCTAAATTAAAACATCCAAATATTCATACGTTATCGAGCACTGCCAATCTTATGAATGCCGGATATGAACACTTGGTCTACATTGACGCTCAACATTGCCGGCACGAACACTGTTTCCTCGGGTTTAAGAAGACCTGAAACGCAGCGTGTCTCTCACACACACCTGGGAGCGAAGCAGCGCCTCAACACCTGGCCGTCACACCTGCCAAGCAACATGATATGCAGACACCTGCCTCAGCGTATAACTCCCCTTCCTTTCCACAGCCTGCATCATACACCCGCCGGGGCCACGTATGCGGATAATGCATTTCGACAAGGCCCTATTTTTCTGGCTATATTTTATGCGGGTCAGAAAGTAATTTATGATCTTGCATTGAGCTATTCCAAACCCACGTCTAGAGGGTGACGCGCCCCCGAGAAGCCACACCATGCTGATGAATAGTTTCCGAGCAACATAAAGGCCTTTGAGAGACTCGTTCCCCTCCTCTCCCATCTCCCTCTTCCCTCTTTCTCCCTCCCTCCTCGTCTTCTTCTCTCCAATCCCTTTCTTCCTGCACCCATGTTCCCTCCATTGCCTCCCCTCCGTCCCTTCCCTCTTCCATCTTTCCCCTCCCCAACTTCTTCCCTCCAGTCCCTTTCTTTTCTCCGATGCCTCTCCTCTCAGTCCCTCCCCTCTCTCCCTCCCCGTCTTCTCCCCTCCAATCCCTTTTTTCTCACACCCTATCCTCTCCATTGCCTCCCCTCTTCCTCCCTACGTAAAAATTGGCATCATTAATTCCGGTTGAGGTAATGGAATCAGTTCAGTACTCGTTTTCTCCCTCGTCTCGCCAACAAGGTAATGCTGGAGGTGAGGTTCTAATAGTGAGGCGAGCGACGGTCCAGGCGTCTTGTAGTTCGAAGCTTTTCGTTTTATTAAGAAAGTTGCAGCGAGTTGATTATTTTTTTAGAGGACCCGATGATGCGTCTTGCGATGTCGAGCTTATTACCTACTTTGTTGTTTCTCTGGAAGTTAGGGTGTACTATAAACTCTTGCAGTACTGTTCTTACGCATTACCAATTCAATTAACCCTTGTTTTTTATCTCCTCTTCCTCTTCCTACTCTACTTCCCTTGTTTTCCTTGTTCACGCTTTAAAGTAGTACTCGTCCTCCTCCTATTCTTTCAACCCCTTTATCGCCTCGTCCTGCTTCTGTTCTTACCCTTCCTCTCCCTGCTCCTTCTCTCCTTCCATCTTCCTTCATCTTTTATAATTGCTCATAACGCCACGAAAGGTGATTTAACGCTCGAAGTACTGGCAGTGGAGTAGGTTGCGGTCGTTGGGGACGAGTCTGTTGCCCAAGCGAGGTGAAAAAGACAGTCGGGCAGCGGGGAGGGCGAGAGACAAGCCTCACTGATCGCATCCAGATCCGGGAATTGTAAAGCGATAAGATCAGCATGCAGGACTGAGCAGCGTTACACAAACAAGCCACTGGACTGCACGTTGGTATTTTTCCGTACTACTTTGATTTGCAGGCATCCGCTTTGCATGATATTATTAGCTCACGTTTCTGTACCATTACTCTCTTGTTTGATCACCAAGGTAGTACGTCCTTCTAAATGTACATGATTCTTGATAAGCCTCCTCGGGTATTGTTGTATTTGTTTATGTAGTATCATGGAACAACTATATATGAGGTCTAGCATTTATCATACTACTACTACTGCTACTACTACTACTACTACTACTACTACTACTACCAATACCACTACTACTACTACTGCTACTATTACTACTACTACTACTACTACTACTACTACTACTACTACTACTACTACTACTACTACCACTACTACTACTACTGCTACTACTACTACTACTACTACTACTACTACTACTACTACTACTACTACCACTATTACTGCTACTACTACTGCTACTTCTACTACTAATAATAATAATAAAGTAATGAGCCTAAAGTCACCCTAAAATCCCCCTTGCCTGCGACGTCCTAATGAAAGCATCGCCGAGTGAAACCCCCGACCCGTCCTCACGCCGCGGAAAAGTGTTGTAGTTAGCAGGGTTTGGCGGACCTGCACACCTGGGAAGCTAATTAAGTCGTCGACAGGTGGAGAGTGCAAGGTAACGGCGGTATTAGGTAACAGCCGGAGAGAGAGAGAGAGAGTGGGAGAGAGGGAGAGGTAGAGGGAGAGGGAGAGAAAGAGAGAGTTTATTTCTGTATGTTAATTTATACATGTACGTATATAATGAAGGAATATATTAGCAACATTTCACAAGCAACGAGTACTCTAATGCTGGTAGTGGTGGTGATGGTGATGATGGTGATGGTGGTCGTGTTGGTTAAGTTGGTGGTAAGGAAAGTGATGGTGATGGTGATTATGGTGGTGATGATGGTGGTGGTGGTGGTGGTGATATTTGTGGTGAGAAACGTTGTGTCGTTCCTTCCGCGCAAAAGACGAAGAAAACATTGATAAGACAACAAAGAACTTCATCAGTCTTCTCCGAACTGTTCTCTTTTCCTTTCATGTTTTCTTCTCTTTCCTGTCCTCCTCCTCTTTCTCCTTCACAACAATCAAGCTTCCTCCTTCTCCTTCGCGTCCTCCTTGACCTCTTCCTCCTCCACCACCTTCTCATCCACCTCCTCGTCCTCTTCTACCTACCTTTTCATGGCAACTCTTTCCCGGCAACCATTCTCCTCTCGTCTCCTTCCTTCCTTTCATCCTTTCTCGGTTTCTTTCCACCTTCGACTCCTTTCCGTCCTTACCTTTTCATGATAGCTCTTTCCAAACTAATTGTCTTCTCATTATATTCCTTCTTTTTATACCTCTTGTGGTTCCTCTCCTCCTTCACCTCCTTTCCATCCCTATCCATTTCCTCCTTGTTTTCATTCTTACGTTGGTCCTTTCCTCCTTCAACTCCTCTCTATCCCTACATTTTTCTAATCCATTCTCTTTTCATTTTCTTCCTTCTTTTCATTCCTTTGTTGTTTCTATCTTCATTCAGCTCCTTACCATCTATATTTCCTCATTTCCTCCCGTGTATTTCTGACTCTCACCCTCTTAGGAGTTAAAATGCAGCGAAACTTACTCTGACAAACAATTGAAACCTCTCATCACAATAGGAGAGAGATAGAAGGGGATGATCAACGCAGTTCCTCCTTTAACCTTCGTCTGCCTCCGTCTCGTCTCTGTGGTTTGGCGAGAAAAGGCTGGGAGGTCAAGAGAAGGCAATGGAGGGAAGAGAGAGATATGTATTGCAAGGCCTTGATGGGGATGGGGCATGGAGGAGAAAAAGGAATGGAGGGAGGGAAAGAGAGGTGAAGGAGAGGAGAGGATGAGAGGCAATGTAGGTTCTCTGTGTGTGTTTATGTGTGTGTGTTTGTTTTTGTTTGTTTCTGTGTGTGTTTGTTTTCTTAGTAATAGGTGGAACGTCCGTTAATCTAGTTCTCCTCCACATTAATCTTCCTTCATTTACTCCTCTTTCTCCTCCTGTTCCTCCTCCTCTCTTTCGCTATTATATTACAATTTCTCTTCTCTTGTTCTCTCTTCCTCCTCTTCTTTTACTTAATCATCCTTTCCTCCTACTTATGCCATGTCTCCTTCATCGTCCTTCTCCTGTTTCACCTCCTCCTCTTCCTTCTCCTCCTCTTCCTCATCATCATCCTGCGCCTTGTTGTTATAGTCGGAAATGGGGTATTACAGCAGAACATCCTCTCGGTAATATACAAGCTAACTGACCTGGTACACATAGTTAATACAGAGAACATGAAGCTGCACTACCATCACCCCCACCACAATCACCACCACTACCACTACCACCACCACTAGCTTCATTTTTAACGTAATAACAATAGAAAAAACATTAGTACACATCCAGTAACAACATTAAAGGGTTGTTAATTTATTATTTTTTTATTTTTTGAGAGAGAGAGAGAGAGAGAGAGAGAGAGAGAGAGAGAGAGAGAGAGAGAGAGAGAGAGAGAGAGAGAGAGAGAGGAGAGAGAGAGAGAGAGACAACATTAGAGAGAGAGAGAGAGAGAGAGAGAGAGAGAGAGAGAGAGAGAGAGAGAGAGAGAGAGAGAGAGAGAGAGAGAGAGAGAGAGAGAGAGAGAGAGAGAGAGAGAGAGAGAGAGAGAGAGAGAGAGAGAGAGAGAGAGAGAGAGAGAGAGAGAGAGAGAGAGAGAGAGAGAGAGAGAGTAAGCAAACGCAAGCAACACAACAGCATCCCCGTTCACACCCTTTCTCAGCCTCTCCTCCTCCTCCTCCTCCTCCTCCTCTCTCTCCATCCATCAATCAGTATGCAGGCCAGACCTTCCCACAGACCAAGAAAAGGGTCCGTGGGCCTCAACAAGGGACTCATGGGGCGGGCTAAGTCCAGGGACCCGGCGGACTTGCCAACCTGGGCGGGCAAACAGTGTAGCCTGGACTATTTACCTTAACTCTGCGGACTCTCCCTGCCTTCTTTCACTTCCTCCGTCCTTCCTCTCTCGCTCACCTTCTTCCTCCTTCTCTCCTTCTCTTTCCTTCATGTTCTCCTTTCTTCACTTTGTTTTATTTTGTTTATTTGTGTTTTCTGTTCATTTTCTTTAAGTTATTCGTGTTTTTTCCTTGTTTTCAGTCTTTTTTTATGCTATCTTTCTCCTTTTGTCTATTTTATTTTTTACTTGTTTGCATAAAGTCGTTACCTTCACCGTGTTCGTCTATGTCGTCTTCGTTGTCGTCATTCCTCGTCTTGTTCACGTCTTATTTCGTGCCCACCTTCTTGTCCTCTTCCTCCTCTTCCTTCTCCTCCTTCTCCTCCTTTGCATGTTTTCTCCACATTTTTGCCTGCATCGTCTTGCGGATTTCCATACATTTCGTTTTCATTTCCCTTCCTCCATTTTTCTTCTTTCCTACATTATTTCGTCTCCTGCAGGCCATATTTTCTTCTCTACGTCATCTTTTCTTCTCTTCCCTCTCTTTCTTTTACCTTATCATCTCTCCCTCTCTCTTGTGTGTTGCTTCATTTGCCCTGTTGCGTTTTTCTTTTCCCATTCAGGTCATTCTTTTATATTTCAGTTTTTTTTATTTTCTTCATACTTTCCTTATTCTCTTTCCACTCCTTTCAGTTCTTTTTCCAGTTACGTTTGTTTACCTCTTTTTTCTTCTTTCTATTGTGTTTTTTTCATGTTGTTGCTTTCCTTTCCCATTCATGTCTTTCTTTCGTGTTCAGTTTCCTTCTTTAACTTCCTACTTTCCCTATTGCCTCTTCTCATTCTTTCTTTTATCCCATTTTCTCTTCCTATTGTATTGCTTCATCTGCCTTGTTGCTTTTTTCCTTTCCCTTTCGGTTCAGGTCATTCTTTCATCTTCAATCTCCTTCTTTACTTTCTATCTTCTTTATTGCCTCTTCCGTTCCTTCTCCATTCAGTTTCGTCTTCTCTCATCTGCCTAGCTCCTTCCTTCCTCCCATTTCCCTGTGTCTCTCTCTGGGGCCTCCTTCTTCTCTTGATGCCTTCCCTTCTTCACAATTCTCCTCTCGTTCTCCTTGGTCGTCCTATTCTCTTTTCTCCGCCTGTTTCCTCTCCCTCTCGACCAATTTCCTCCCACTTGTCTCATCTGTTTCCTCCTCCTGCTAGGGCTACACTTCTCCTTCCCCTCCTCCTCCATCCTTCATCCCTCCTTCACATGAGCCACGTGAGGAGGGAAAAATGTGTCTCAGTATATTATCTCGAGCCATAATACGACCTTCGCCTCTCCCGCCCCCCCCCCCCTACCCATTTTTAGTCCCCCACGACCGCCCACGACCCGCCTAAGACTCTCTCAAATTACTTACGGCCTTCATAATCACCGCGTTGCCGTCTTTCTTGAGTCTTTTCGAGCGTTTCTTGGTTTCTTTCCACGCTCAAACCTCGTCTTAATTCCTCGGGACTTTATTCCTCCGTCGCGTCTCAGTGCAATTAGATCTCCGTTACGGTCCCTTGTAGCTCCTCCGGCGACACTGGTGCAAGTATTTAAGTCATTGTTGCTTAAGAGAGTGAGGCTTCATGACGTAAATTAGAACCTTTTTGGTAATCTGAGCACAGTTGTGTCTTCATATTTCTTACCCTCCAACCGTGATAGCTGGAAATAATTTTTTGCGCCCTTTTAAAACATCTCAAGCTACTCAGACTCTTCTTCCAAGCACTGCAAGGCCTTAGTTATGTTGTGCTACTCCATCACGCAGCCGCATCTCTTGACAGTAAGGACTCCATGCATCGTTGGGAATAAAAGTTTCCAGTACCTCCATCAGTGTTATTTTCTCCTTGACTGTGATGATATACAAGCGTCAGAAGTTTTTCTCAGGTATCTTTTGTTACTCTTTCACACACTGCTTCTCCTGACACCAATCGTACAGTGACGACTCCATGCATCGTTGGGTATAAAAGTATCCAGTACCTCCATCAGCGTTATTTTCTCCTTGACTGTGATGATATACAAACGTCAGAAGTTTTCCGCAGGTATCTTTTGTTTCTCTTTCACAGAACTGCCTCTCCTGACACCAATCGTACAGTGACGACTCCATGCATCATTGGGTATAAAAGTCTCCAGTACCGCCATCAGCGTTATTTTTTCCTTCACGTGGATGATTCATGAGCGTCAGTAGTTTTCCCCAGGTATCTTCTGTTACTCTTTCACGAAGCTGCATCCCTTGACATTAATCTTGCGGTGAAGACTCCATGCATCGTTGGGTATGAAGTTTCCAGTACCTCCATCAGCGTTCTTTTCTCCTTCCCGTGGATGATATACGAGCGTCAGTAGTTGTCCACCAGACCCCATCACCACCGGCAGACAGGGTCACTCCGGGGGGTGGGGGTAGGGTCCTCATGGCCTGCGCCGGGTCATTAATCAACCTCGTGTTATTATTTTCTTTGGGGCGACGCGCGGCGGTAGTTAGGAGACTAATGATGGCAGGGTTGTTATCTCGCCGTGACGGATACCACCTGGCCGGGGCGGGTTTTTGGGAGGTGTGGCGAGGGTGTCAGTCAATCCTTCCCTCTCTTTGTCTCTGTCAGGCCGACTCTATGACCCTGCCTCTCTCTCTACCGCAGTGTGTAGGGTATAGTGGTGTGTCTGTTAACTTATCAGAGCTTTTTGTTAGACCATGTCGGCGTGGCGAGTGTAGTGTCAGTCAGTCCTTCTCTCTCCTTGTCTCTGTCAGGCCGACTCTATGACCCTGACTCTCTCTCTACCGCAGCGTTTAGGGTATAGTCTGTTAACTTATTAGAGCTTTTTGTTAGACCATGTCGGCGTGGCGAGTGTAGTGTCAGTCAGTCCTTCCCTCTCCTTGTCTCTGTCAGGCCACCTCTATGACCCTGACTCTCTCTCTACCGCAGCGTTTAGGGTATAGTCTGTTAACTTATTAGAGCTTTCTGTTTGACCATGTCGGCGTGGCGAGTGTAGTGTCAGTCAATCCTTCCCTCTCCTTGTCTCTGTCCTGCCGTGTGTGCATGACTCTGCCTCTCTCTGCCCTAGTGTGCCTGTGCCTGCGAGTGGTGTGTGTGTGTTTGCCTGTGTGTCTGTTAGTCCGTGCATGTGTGTTTTTCTTACCCTTCTGTTTGTCCATTCGTCTGTTTGTCCTACCACTTCCATCCTCACCTCACTTTTATTTCTCTTTCTCTCTCTTTTTTCCATCTCTCTCTCTCTCTCTCTCTCTCTCTCTCTCTCTCTTTTTTTCATCGTTCCTTTCTTGATTCTGCTTTGCCTTGATCTCGCCCGCCTTTCATCAGGACCCCAAGTTTTCTAATAAGTGCTTTCCAATTGGGTTTCTGCAGCGGAGGTTTCATTGGAGGCTTTTTCGGGCTTCTGTATTTTCCTGGCGCGTGGTGTGGGGCGGCGCCGACGGGTAAACACTAAACACTTGGAGCCCCGTTCTTCGCACCGCCTTTCCGACCTGAGGGAAGGAGATGCTAGAATATAAATGCTTCCGTGAACTTGTTTGTTTCTTTGACTTATTTTTGCGTCTTGAAGAAATACCCGTCGGCCACCGCATGTAAGGAAAGGAGAAGCATAAGCAAGGGTGTGTAATTGCTTCACGGAATCATGTTGGGTTTTGACACACATTTCTGCGGCGTAAAATGACCGAGGAGGGAGGGAGGGAGGGAGAGAGAAAAAGTGAGGGCTTCAGTGCCTGGCGTTTCAGTAATTTCTTGAGGGTGGAAAGGCGGACTCATTTCCTACGTCTTTCCTTTGAGGGATTTTCTTTGCGTCGAATAATTGTGCGGTTTCCTTTAACTTTACTGGAAATTTTATATGAGTTAATGTGTGTGTTTGTGAGGCGCCTTTCCTTGGAAGCTTTACAAGTGTTTCGCCCTCGAGACACGAACACTGCATCTTCACAGCTAGGCGTCAACCATCGATAGAAATCCATTATTATTTGTTTCTATTATTTGTCCCTTACAATGAGCGATGAAAAAACGTCGTTCCACTTTGTTTCTGCTCTCGTCCTCCTCCTTTAAACGATAAGATTTGGAGGTGAAAGTAACCCTCCAACTTTCCTCATTATCCGCGAGTCAGTAATCTCGTTACAAGAAAACACTTTAACATTGCTCTCTCGGGGGAAGTGTTCGCTGAAACGTTCACTCAAGAGCCTCGTTCAATTTCCTTACACCTTCATGAGTATTTATTTGCGCAAATTACGTTAGCGCACACACACACACACACACACACACACACACACACACACACACACACACACACACACACACACACACACACACACACACACACACACACACACACACACACACACACACACACACACACACACACACACACACACACACACACACACACACACACACACACACACACACACACACACACACACACACACACACACACACACACACACACACACACACACACACACACACACACACACACACACACACACACACACACACACACACACACACACACACACACACACACACACACACACACACACACACACAGAAATAGAATTCTTGGAAGATCCTCTAATGCAAAAAATATAACCATTAATTGCCCTGATATTTCAAATAAATTCAATTATCATTTTTTGAAGCTTGGTGGTCAGAACAGTGATGATGTTGGCGATGAATTTATTAGATATTTACAAGACTCGCCTAATTGGTCTTTTTACTTGTCACCTGTTTACACAAATTGAAATTGAAAATTACCTTAAAATACTAAAAACGTCTTCTGCCGGGTTTGATGAAATATCACCTTATGTCTTAAAACACACTGCCAACCTTATATCCCTGCCATTAGCACACATTATTAATCTTACTTTCAAAAAAGGAATTTTCCCGGACTAACTTAAAAAAGCCAAAGTGATTCCACTATTCAAATCTGGTAAGAGAAATGACATAAATAATTATAGACCTTTATCTGTTCTTCCAGCTTTTAGTAAAGTTTTTGAAAAGGCTCTATCAACTCGTCTTGTGAATTTCATTGAACAGAATAATTTATTTACAGACTGTCAACATGGCTTTAGATCAGGCCGTTCAATGAATCAGCTATTTTGCAGTTTTCCTCTAATGTTTATAAATGTTTAGAAAAGAAATATTATTTAGCTGGAGTTTTTCTGGAGCTATCTAAGGCTTTTGATTCGCTGTCTCACAAAATTCTTTTAAGTAAACATAGTAACTTTGGTATAAGGGGTGTTCCTTTAAAATTATTCGAAAGTTATATCACAAATAGGTTTCAAGCTGTGTACTATAATTTAAACTATTCTTCCTTCAAGCCAATCAACAAGGGTGTACCGCAAGGATCTATCTTAGGACCAATTCTTTTCCTCGTTTATATAAATGACATTACCAATTCAAGTACTAAACTCAATTATACCATTTATGCTGATGATACTAATTTATTATTGGATGATGAGAATATTGATGTTTTACATATAAATCTCTGTACTGAATTAGAAGCTATTTACAGATGGATAAAAAATAATAAGCTAAGTCTGAATGTTACAAAAACTAATTATATAGTCTTTCAAAATCGGTCAATCACAGTTAACATGCCGCCTGTGGCACTTGAGGGGACACAGTTGGAGAGAGTAAATTATACTAAATTTTTGGGCATTTTCATAGATGATAATATTAATTGTAAATATCAAATTAACTCTGTTGTGACTAAGTTGTCTAGGATGTGTGGTATTTTATATAGAATAAGAAACAACCTTACACCAGAAGCACTTGTCAGCATGTATTACACGTTATGTTATCCTCATTTTATATATTGTGTATCAGTGTGGGCATGTACATGGCCCTCCTTTCTCAAGGACTTGCAAATAGCTCAAAACAAGATATTTAGGTGTATGTTTTATATGAACAAATTTGAGTCTACACATAATTTATTTTCTACTCACAAATTTCTTAATTTTAATAGTATTCATAAATACTTTTTATTATTATTTTTTTGTATAAATCCCTTGCACGGTTCCATGGAAATAAACATTTTCGTATTGTAAGCACATTGCAGAACATTCGCAGTAATAATGTTAATCTTATTTGCCCACAGTTCAGAACAGTTTATGCTCAGGACCTCATATGTGGAATTCTTTGCCAATAGAAATCAAGCAACTTTTACACAGTGGTAACTTTACTTTATTTAAGAAATCATTAAAAAGTCATCTGCTCACTGTTCAAAATAGTTTGGGGTAATTGTATTCTGTGCTGTATGTATATATTATCTGTATATATAATTAGGTAGGTTCGTACTGTAACCTTAAAAAATATAAAGAAAAATAAAGAATGTCGGGAAGCTTCGGCTTGACGGACTTAGCCAATGCTACTATGAAATGTATTAAATACCTAACATTGTGTTCCTGTAATGTAATGGCAATAAACATTTACTTACTTACTTACTTACTTACTTACTTACACACACACACACGCACATATATCCACAAAGAAGCAAACATACGCACCCCTGAGAAAATTACCCGTGAGTCTCATACTTCAGGTGAATGCACTAGCGGCAGCAGGTTGGCTCACTCTCGTAACATCAGATACAAAACGTCCGGGCAAAGAATATCGGCAGCGTTGCCTTCGTAATGAGCGCTGGCGGCTGAAGGACGGGCTCACTTCCCCCCGCGACGGCCGCATCCACAACAGCACACAATGTCGAAGCAACTTAACGTCCTTCTTAAAGCCGCAATCATCGGGAGTAGTTGAGCGGCCCAGCGACTCCGCAGAACGTGGAATGCACCTTGGCTTTGCTTTTAAACACTCTCGTCTTTCTCTCCGCGGCAAGGATTATGAGGGTTTGGGGTTGTTTCCCGCGATCTTTTGTGATTTGTCTCTGGTTCTCCTTTACTTGGGTCCTCCTCATCCCCTTCTCTTCACGGCTGAAAGGTAAAAGAATGAGGAGATGGAGAGGACGGCTTAGATAGGATCGGCAGTTCGACGGGTAGATATGTAAAGATTTTAGATACAGTGATAGCTATAAGGATGCGTTGTGCGTGTGCGTGTGCGAGAGAGAGAGAGAGAGAGAGAGAGAGAGAGAGAGAGAGAGAGAGAGAGAGAGAGAGAGAGAGAGAGAGAGAGAGAGAGAGAGAGAGAGAGAGAGAGAGACTAACTATACATACATTTTTCAGAAACTTTTTAATCCTACCGTGAAAATCCCTCGAGTAATTCCGAGGAAGATCAATGATGAAGCGAATGGAAAGGAAAAAGGAAGGGAGTGAGGGAGGGAGGGAATGATGAAGGAGCGAAGAGTGGGACAGGATGACATAAGAGAGAGAAGGATATGTAAATAGATACTTGATGAATAGAATAAAAGCAGTGGGACAGAGAGAGAGAGATACAGATATTACCGATAGCGATTATATACTAAATTATTAAAGTTATGATACTGATCGGGAAATATATCACCATCATGAGCCCATATTTTGTAATTCGGCGAACCGTTCAGTGTAAATAAATCATAAATATTAATGCTAAGTGAAAAAGTATAATTCATAAAATGTAATTCATATAATTTGTAACATGATAGTTATCCATTTTGCGAGAATATTAAAAAAGGGCATCTCAATTAAAAGGTATTATAAGGTAGCTATACTCTTATTTAATCACCTCGAAAATTAAAATGAATTATACGCTCTGCAGATATGAATAAAAACAGAAAACGGACAGATTTATATTGCAATATGACACCTTATCATTTAGTCACACACCGTTCAGATTAGAGAATAAAAACTGACCTAATGAACGTGCAATTCCGACTGTACACAGCGCCATCTGCCCCGCTTGTAGTCCGAGACAAGCCCCGTACAAACACTGGTCGGGTCATCCTCACCGTCGCCGCAGCAAAACAACTCGGCTCCCCAACTCCCCCTCGCGACAGATATGAAATTCCCCGTCTATGTGTCGTCGCTTGGAGGCCGCACGTGCCATTTCCGCTC
Organism: Eriocheir sinensis; assembly: GCF_024679095.1. NCBI lineage: Eukaryota > Metazoa > Arthropoda > Malacostraca > Decapoda > Varunidae > Eriocheir > Eriocheir sinensis. The sequence goes on from NW_026112100.1 coordinate 137,297, forward strand.
TTATGGCCGGGCGCGAGCGTGGTTGGCGAGGAGCGTTAGGCACAAATGACTGAAAATAGGTGTTTAAGAGACATTTTAGCGGCGGAGCAGGTCATGAGCTCGCCATCCCGCCTTCTTGTAATGTTATCGTTATGTCTACAGAGCGGCGGTGGATGGAGAAGGAGGAGGAGGAAGAGGAGGAGGAGGAGGAGGAGGAGGAGGAGGATTGAGGGGGAAAGAACGAGGAGAAAAAGAACATAAAGAAGAAGACCGGGGAAGGAAAAGGAGAAAGGAGAAGAGCAAAAAGAACAAAATGAAGACGGAAGACGGAAAAGGAAGAGGAGAAGGAAGAGAACAAGGAGTAAAGTGGAAGAAGGAGGAGGAGGAGGAGGACGAGAAGAACAAGCAGAAAGAAGAGCTCAAAGGCACAAATGGAATGGGATCTCGAGTTCTGTTTTTAGGTTAAGTTGTTTAATTTGCATGTTTGTGCCTTCCGCTGCGACCTAAGTTTCGTTCACTCCCGCAGCGCCCCGTGACAGTCTGGTGGGCGGCTGTTAGAAGCGTGTTACGAGCAGGCGGTGTCACTACGGGCGCCCTGGACCCAGCTGCGTGTGGTGGAGGCTTAGGGGGTAGGACGGCCGGCTTCTCCTCCTCCTCGTCGCTGTGTTGCTTTTATCTTTATTTGCTTTGCCTTTTTTGAGTTGGGGATACCTTGCGTGGGTCTTCTGTTTCTCTTGCAGCTTTTGTTTTGTTAGAGTATTTTCTTCTTATTTGTTTTCGTTTTTGTGTTGCAGTCTTTTGATTTTCCTTTCTCTCTGTCTCCTTGATGTCTCTTTCTTCAGGATTTTCTCTTTATATTTTTATCTTTGTATTTTTCTTTCTATTATTTGTCTTTCCTTTTGTATTTCAGGCTTTTAATTCACCTTTCTCTCTTATTGACACTTCAGACCTTTTTGGTTATAACTACGTACCTCTGTAACTCTCTATTTCTCCGTATGTGTCTATCTATCTACCTCTATCTTCATCTATTTCTATTTTTCTCTCCTCTCTTTCTCTCTCCATTCATGTATCTTCCTCCAACTTTTCTGGACCACCAATCTTGCAGGACCATTGTGAATTTCTTTTTCACCTCATTTTTCAGTCCTTGTATTGGTTCCTGTCCTGTTCTTTTTTTCCCTTTCTCCCTCTTGGTCTCTCCATCGTCACTCTGTCACTGTCTTTGGTTTCCTCCTCCTCCCTACCCCTTCTCCTCCTCCTGCAGTATCTCCTTTTTCTTCCTCCTCCTCCTCCTCCTCCTGTATTACCAAGAAGGATTGCCGAATTGAGACAAACGTTTCAAGTCGGGAGCCTCAACTGACATACGGGAACACTGACATGGATGGATCGATGGCTCTTTATACGGATGGAGATGCATTGATGGGTCGACGTCTGTGTGTTTGTGTGTGTGAGGGGAAGAAAGATAGAGAGAGAGGGAGACATAGAGAGAGAAAGAGAAAGATCTCCTTCACCACGACCCTCACGATAAAACCTCCTTAGCGTAACCTGAAGGCGCTCATAAATCCGGGTGTAATTATCAAGGAGCGGAGTGTTCGAGGGTCCCAATATCCTGCGCGTGACTAGCGGCCCTTCCTTCCTTCCTGCCCGCCTCCTCCGCGCCGCTGGAAGCACATATATCTCCCTCCTGCTCTTAGCTCTTCCCTGCTCCTTCCTGTTCACCTCCGCCTCACCTCTAGAACCGCTGATATTCACTTCCTCTTCTCCCTTTTTCATTTTTTCTTTACTCCCCTTCCTCCTTTACTTTCCGTCCTTTTTCCTGACTCCCTTTTCTCTGTGATTTGTATGTGATTTTCTTTCTCATTTCTACTTCTTTCTCTTCTTTATTTTCTTTGTTCTTGTTTTCCTTTCGCCCAAGACCACATTTTCTGCTTATTATTATTATTATTCCGTTGGAGGAAAGGAAAAAGATAGGAAAATGTAATAATGCTCCAGTAATATAAGCTTGCAAATAGTTTAATCTGTTCGGCCCAAAGTAAAGTCGGGAGAATAAATAGTTTGTCTCGTATTTTTATCCTCCATTCAACGGTGTTTTTGTTCTGGTTTCTGTTGTTGTCATTTGCGTTGTTGTCTCCTCGTGATCCAGATGGGTGGTGATTCGTCTACGTCGCGTAAGGGAATTAATTTTCAATGTGGTGTGTTTGATGTTTCGTTTTTCCGTCAAGTATTAGTCAGGCTTTTTGCTCATTAAAAGGTTCATGTCATACACCTATCAGTCATAAGATTACGTTAACAATAATATTTTTTTAGCTTATATCAATTACTGCATGTGTGTGTGTGTAAGGGGGGAGGGGGTGCGTGTGGGTGTGGGTGAGTGTGCGTGTAGAGGTGCGGGTGATAAATTCCTGGTGACAGACAGACCATACTTCTCAGGGGTAGAAATATACAAACGGAAAATTTCGTATGCAAGGAGCGAACAAATCCAGCCGGAGTGATGGGCGGGAAGAAAAGAAAGAATCGTCATTTTTCACCTCACCTGCCAGGGACGGGTTGGTCTTGATGGGCGCACCTGAGCCTCAAATGTGGACACCTGAGTAATAATGTGTTAGTTGTGCGGCGCGAGTGTCCTGAAAAGCGACGGCGAAATGAGAAAAGTCTGTGCAGGTGCTGTGTTTAAAATAGGGGGGGGTGGGGTACTGTGTGTGTGTGTGTGTGTGTGTGTGTGTGTGTGTGTGTGTGTGTGTGTGTGTGTGTGTGTGTGTGTGTGTGCGTGTGCATTTACAGTTTAAAAAGGTTGAGCCACAGAGTTGAGGGGAAAAATGTGCACGTGTTGAAAAATGTGTGTTTACTGTCTTCTAACAAGGAAATGAAAAACGTATGTGTCGGAGGCTTTGTCATTTGTTCCTAGTTTCCGTGTGTGTGTGAGTGTGTGTGTGTGTGTGTGTGTGTGTGTGTGTGTGTGTGTGTGTGTTGTGTGTGTGGGTGGGTGTGGGTGTGCGTGTGCGTGCGTGTGAGAAATAGAGAGAAAGGTAAAGAGAGCCTGAGATTGTGTTGGTATTCTCAGCCATTGCTTTGTCTAACCCAAAACAAAGAAAAGAAATCTCATATATTCCTATCAGTGAAGGTTTGTGGCAGTGTGCGTGAATGGCCTGGCTCTCCCTTCCTTCTTGTCCCTTCTTTCCTGCGTCCCTTCATCCCCCTCGGCTCGTCTTCTTTCTTCCTTCCCTTTGAGTCTTATGAAAAAAATAAACAGTGGGACAGTGAGATTGACCCGCTCTCACTCACACCAGGCAGGGCGGGCGTTGGAGCGAAGCAAAGAAGTAGAAAAGAAAGAAAAACGTAGTGAAAGAGACAGATGGAAGGGAGGGGAAGGAGAAAGCACCTCCCTAGTAAATGCAAGCCTGTCTCTCACTTTCTCTTTCCCTCTCACACACACTTCCTCTGCAGTTTTTAGGGGCGTAGGGAATCCCTTTCTTTACGGTAAACCAGAATGATGATGAAGAAAAAAGAGAGAAAGGAGAGAGAAAGAAGAAAAACAACTCTAGTAAGTGAAAACCTCTCTCAGATCCGTAAAGTTTTAGGGGGAGTGAAAAATTAGAGACAGAAGAAAATTAATAATGAAAACCTCCCATCCAGATCAGTAAAGTTTTCGGGGGGAGTGGAAAGAAAGAAAAAAATAGAAAGAGGAAGAAGAAAAAATATAGTAAGTGAAAATCTCGCTCCTAGATCCGTAGAGTTTTCAGTAGGGGAGTGAAACATGAAAACCCTTTCTTCAATATAGACTCCCATTTTAAACTAGGCTTACTCCACGTCATGGAAACAAACCCAAGTGCTCCATTATTTCTTTCATTACTCCACCAGGAAGTTCCACTGAGCCACGGGTGGAGAAGGCGTGGCAGGCGACAAACACCCATGGGCAAGGAGGGCGTAAAGTCGATGTCTCGATTCAGTGTGAGGTCAGCGGCAGGGGTGTGAGGGGGAGCCAGGAAGGAGTGAAGGAAGATGACGATGCATTGTTTTTGGTGGTGATGGTGGTGGTGGTGGTGGTGGTGGGAAGAGGGGGGGGGGGGGAGCATATGGTGTTGATTGTGGTTAAGGAGACATGGTGCTGTGGAATGGGTGGTGTTAGTTACGGTGGTGCGAAGAAAGTGGTGTTATTGGTGGTGTTGAAGGTTGTGTTAAGAAGAGTGGTGGTGATTTGGGGTGGAGGTGGAGTTAGAGATGCTATTGGTGGTGGTGGTTGAGTGGGGGTTATCGTGGTGGTGGACACAGTGGTGGTGATTGTGGTCCTGGTGTTGGTGTTTGTGGGAGTGGTGTTGCTTAAGCTGATGGTGATGGCCGTAGTGGTAGCTGTGGTTCCTGGTGATGGTGGTCGTGGTAATGGTGGTGATGGTGATGGTGGTGGTAGCTGTAGTGGTGACGGTGGTGGTGGTGGTGGTGGTGTTAGTTGGGTCGTGGTGGTTAAGTTTGTGTTGATGGACGTGGTGTTAGTTGTGGTTCCTGGAGGTGGTGGTGGTTGTGGTGGCGGTGGTGGTGATGGTGGTGGTGGAGAAAGGCCGCCCGCCACTATATTCTCTCTGTTTTTCGCGTCTCCGCCTTCCATACCTTACGTGCATTTTATCTTCTATTTTTCGTCTTAACTTCTTTCCGCCGTTCCTCACTCTAGTTTATTCTCCATTTTTCCTTCTTACCGCCTTCGCCTCGTACCTCCATTTACTTTATCTTTCACTTTCCTCCCTTTTTGCCTTCATTTTCCATTCCTTTACCTTTCCACTTTTTTCTCCTTCCGCCATATCTCTTCTCAGTTTATTTTCCTTTCTCCTCTTTCCCTTCACACACCCGTTTACTTTACCTTCCATTTTTCCACCTCCCGTATTTCGCTTTCCTCTTAATCCTCTTCCCTCCTCTTCCTCTTCCTCTTCCTCCTACTCTTCGCCGTAATGGTAAGCTCTCCACCCTCACTTTATCATTAATGTCTTACTTTTCCTTTCAATTCTTTCTTCCTTCCCTCCAAGCGCCTTCATTCTCCCTCCATTACCTTCATTCGTTCTTTCCGCCACCTCCTCCTCCTCCTCCTCCTTCTCTTTTTACCTTATTCCTCCTCTTCCTCTTTCTCCTTCATTTACCATTGCTCCTCCTCTTCCTCCTCCTCCTCATCCACCGTCTTTCTCCTACATTTCCCCTTCCTCCTCCCACTCTTCCTCTTCCTCCTCCTCCTCCAACGCCCTTTTTCCTTCTGCTCTACTTTTCGCAACTTCAATAGCAGATTTCTGGTTCACTTTTGCTCTCCCTCGCTCGCAGCTGCCATTTACTTACACACGTTGGAGTATATGTATTCCATTTGTAACTAAAGCTATTGACTGACTGCCCGATATACATGTTTTCCGAGAGCGGCTGTTAATCATAATTGTTACTTCCCTGCAAAAATGACACGTATGGAAGATAAAAGTGACAGGTGCAGAAAATAACGAAACACCCATGCAGAGAACACATTTGATTTAATAATTTTGATGGATGTTTTTTTTTCTTTTCCTGCCGGCATTAGGGAAGGTTGCATAGGGCAGAGTATGATGATGCCATGCCGGTAGAGTAGTCATTATTATTATTATTATTATTATTATTATTATTATTATTATTATTATTATTATTATTATTATTGTGGGAGCTATGAAGCGATCTATATCAATTTGTTTAATGAGCGATTACCATAAAATGTATAAAATATCACTATCGATGAACATAACCCATAGATTTAATGAGCACGCACGCACACACACACACACACACACACACACACACACACACACACACACACACACACACACACATACAACACAACACAGCCATAAAGAAACATGAGAAGCCTTGTGAGGTATTTGGGATGGAAAACCGGCATTAACTTACTAAACCCTTTCGCTCATGTTTATTTAGTAAGTCTCTACACATATTTTGCAAGCAGAATAATACCCGAGGCTTCCTGCGGGAGGTTGGGATGAGAGCCGAGTGATGCAAGTAGTGAAAAGCGACTTCCAGGGCGGGACAAGGGAGAACTATTATCCCGGACTCAGAAAGGGGACGGAGGAAGCGAGAGTACTGAAGGAGAGACGAGGAGCGAGGGAGAGAAGGGAAAATCATGTAGCAGGAAGTGTTACGGGAGTGTGTGGGCGACAGCGTGCGTGGGAGGAAGAATATGAAAGAAAGAACGTTAGGAGGAAAATTAACAGAGATGAAGGGAGATAGAAGGGAGGAAGATAGCAAACTAGAAACATTGGTACGGTGGCAGGAGGGAGGGAAAAAGAAAAGGTATTAGGAAGCTGGGTAAAGGGAAGGGAGGAGGATAAAAAAAGTTGTTTGAAAGATGTTAGACGAAAATGTGAGTAAAAGTGAGGTTGAAGGAGTAAACGTAAGAGTAAAAGAGTAAGGAATAAGGAGAAGTAAGGATTAAAAGCAAGGGTATTAGGATTTGAGGTAAAGAAAGGGAATATTAGCAGAAAATATGAGTAAAAGAAATACGGAAAGAGGAAAGTAAGAGGCATTTTGAAGAGAGATAGAGGGGAGGAGGAAAAAAGAGAAATGTTTTGAGTGTTAGCAGAAAATGTGAGTTAAAGGAAATACCGAAAGAGGAAAGTAGAGGAACTTGAAGAGGGGTAAAAAGGAGGAGGAAAAGAATAAGGATGTTTTGAGTGTTAGCGGAAAATGTGTGTGAAAAAGGAAATACCAAAAGGGGGAAGTATAGGAATTTGAGGAGGGATAAAGAGGAGGAGGAAAAGAATAAGGATGTTTTGAGTGTTAGCAGAAGATGTGAGTAAAATAAATACTGAAAGAGGAAAGTAAGAGGCATTTTCAAGAGAGATAAAGAGGAGGAGGAAAAGAATAAGGATGTTTTGAGTGTTTGCGGAAAATGTGTGTTAAAGAAAATACGGAAAGAGGAAAGTAGAGGAATTTGAAGAGGGAGAAAGAGGAGGAGGAAAAGAATAAGGATGTTTTGAGTGTTAGCGGAAAATGTGTGTAAAAGATAGGGTAAAGGATAAAAGTAGAAGAGTTCGGAGGAGGGAGGGTCAAGGAGGATGGCCAAGAAAAAACTTATTGCTGTGTTGTCCTGCTGAGGTCATCCCGCGACGATTTACGACTATAGCGACGCCTGCTGGGGCTAAGTTTGGACTCCAGGCGGCGACACACACACACACACACACACACACACACACACACACACACACACACACACACACACACACACGCACACACACAAGTTATCTTTATTTTGTGTTGAGGTTAAGGAGTCACATGTTGTAATTCTTGCGACTAAGTTTGGAGTCCAGAAGGCGACACACACACACACACACACACACACACACACACACACACACACACACACGCACACGCACACGCACACACACACATTCTCCTCCCCCCTGCCAACACATTACCTTCATTCCGTGTTGAGGCTAAGAAGTCAGGGGCAGCAATTCCTTTATTTTATTTCATATACAAATATATATTACATATGTACATATTTTACAAGGACAGTCGAACAAACGAACACAGAGGTATGTACACGGTAATGTTGTGAGGGCGTTGATGCTCACACGCCCGCACGGAAACACTCGCAGAGAAATCCACTCATTGTTTTTATCTTCCTCCGCACACTTGAACACTTCTTTTTTGTGCTTGCATGTCGATATTTACAAGGAACGCCATGTATGTACGTTTTATGGCTCTTCGTGTAGGTATGATAATAGGACAACTTTATACGCCCCCACATACATACATACATACATACATATTCAGGACGTTAAACAAAAATAGAATGAAGTTTGCAGAGAAAGTGAATTATACAAAAAAAAAGTTTACTAATGTCATCATAAAGGTTCATGGCCGCGTACATAACCACAACGACGCGGTTATTACGTACACAGAGTTAGGAACACACACACACACACACACGCACACACACGCACACGCCTATTTTTGTTGCCGCTGCTCCTGTTGTTGTTGCTGCTACCACTTCTACCACCACTACTACTACTACTACTACTACTACTATTACTACCACTACTACTACTATTATTACTACTACTACTACTTCTACTACTACTACTACTACTACTGCTACTACTGCTACTACTACTACTACTACTACTACCACTACCACTACCACTACCACCACCACCACCGCATCCAGCACCACCACGAAAGTGTCCTCGTGATAAAATACATCGCGCCACACACCTGAGAGGCCTGACAGGTATATAGGCGGTGTGTCAGACTTCGCGGATTGATATATAACCGAGCGGCTGATAAATGCGCTGTTTTTTGCAATGATGGCCAGGCTGTGAACGTCCGCATGAGTCCCCGGCGTGTGCTGCATGATTACGGCGCCCCGGGAATGGAAAGTAAATAGGCCAAATGATGCGAATATATCACGGCAAATGTAGGCAGGGTGTGGAATACTGACATAGAGGTTAATTATGCTTCGGAAAGGTTGGGAATAGAGAGATAGATGGAGTTAGAATTATGAACGGTTGCTGACAATTGTGTGACTGACGTGTAGAACTTGATTGGCTTAGTAGAATAGATATATGTAGTTTTTTTTTTTTTTTTATTCAACATGGTTAATTATGATTCGGAAAGGTTGGGAATAGAGAAACAGAGTGAGTTGGAATTTTGAACGGTCGCTGATAATTGTGTGACTGACGTATATAACTTGATTGGTTTAGCGGAATAGGTATAATGTAGATGTTTTTTATTCAGCATGGTTAATTATGATTCGGAAAGGTTGGGAATAGAGAAACAGATTGAGTTAGAATTTTGAACGGTTACTGATAATAGTGTGAATAACGTGTAAAAATTGATTAACTAAATATAATAGATATATGTAGTTATTTTCTTATTTAATATGGTTAATTATGATTCGGAAAGGTTGGGAATAGAGAAATAGAGTTAGTTAGAATTTTGAACGGTTACTGATAATTGTGTGAATGACGTGCAGAATTTGATTGGCTAAGCAGAATAGGTATATGTATTTTTTTATTTCTTTTTATTCAACATGGTTAATTATGATTCGGAAAGGTTGGTGATAGAACACAAATAGATGGTGTTACAGTTCTGAGAGGTTGGTAATCTTGGTATGAAAAACGTGTAGAACCTGACTGGCTTAGGGTGATAGGTATATATTCTTTTTTATGCTGCCATAGAGGTTAGTTATGATTCAGAAAGGTTGGTAATACAAAATTATAGATGGAGTTCCAATTTTGAGTTGTCACTAATATTGGTAGGAATAACGTTTACACCTTGATTGGCTCAGTGCAATAGATATATGTACTGGTTACTTTTTATTATTTAGCGCATGCCACACTTTTTTATATGGCAATATCGTGTACTTTAAACAACTGCCGTCGCTGGAGTTTTGTCGCAGTGCGTGTAAAAAAAAAAAAAAAAATCAGCTGGTAATTCGGCAATGTTCTTCACCCGCGCCATTGTAAAAAGCAAATGAGAACCCGGAACTGCCAATAAAATTCACTCCCAAACAAGCATTGCAATTGATTTTTTCCCGCGATCGCCATGGATGAAAAAACAAAAAAATAAAAAAGAGCGAAACCACTGAAAAAAAAAAAAAATCGTGCGCTGGATTATTCTGATTAACCCCGACCTGCATGTGGCTGGCTAGTCGGTGATGTGGTGGTGGTAGTGGTGGTTGAGGTGGTGGGGCGGTAATTGGGGGGGGGGGGGGGTCGAGCCTGTGATGTGGTAATGGAGGTAATGGTGAAAGGGGAAAGAGAAATAGATTGAGAGTGGAATAATGTTGTGTTGCGGGCAGGTGTGTTGTGTGAAAGGGATAGATTGGTGTTGGGTGTGGCAATGGCTGGGGTGTGGCAAGCTTGTGGTGTTGTAAACCTGGTAATAGTGAAGGGGGAAAGAGGGGGATGGAGGGAGAACGGAATAACTACTGTGTTGCGGGTAGGTGTCATGTGAAAGGGCACTAGACAGCGATAGATTACGTTGGGTGTTGCAGTGGTCGGTGTGTTTGAAGCTTATGATGTGGTAATTGTGAGTTCGGAAAGAGGGGGTTATAGGGGGAATGGACAGTGTTGTGGGCAGATGTGTTGTGTGAAAGAGCCATGGAAAGCGATAGATCACGTTGAGTGTGGCAGTAATGGTGTGATGGGGCGCTGTGGTGGTTGTGCTTTTGTGATGTGGTGATGGGAAAAGATGGGATAATCAAGGGCTGGCTGATAGTTGCTGTGCTCCCGGCAGCTGTGTGGGTGGACAAGGCGAGGAGGGGGATGAACTAACAGCGAAGTCAGGGCGGCAGGCCGAGTTGTGTTTGAGTGGTGGAGTTAATTGTTGTAACGCTGTGGGGGCGGGTTGTTTGCGTGTTGACTGTGGGTAGCGGCGAGGGTGAGGTCCGTACGAGTAGAGTTTTGAGGTCCAGGAAGCTTAGTGGTCGGAATACTTTGTTATGTGTGTTGTTATTGGGCAATGCTGCTTGAGGGGGAAAGAAGAGTCGCTGGGTAGGGTTGTGAATGTAAAGGGACATGAAAGAATGGAAAAAAAAACTAAGTCCTTTGTTATTATTAAGGAGGTAGATGTTTGGTCACTTGTATTTTTATTTATCAGTGCAATAAGTGTAAGTATGTCAAGTTAATACTGGTTCAATTATTGGTATGAGGGAAATTTTAGTGTAGATAGGGAGGTGGTAGGTTCAGTAATTGCTCTCTCCATAGTGTTTGACTGGTGGAAATAACGTAGTGTGTGTGGCAAGCTAATCAGGGTAGTTATGTAAGTGTCATAAAAAGCGTAGGGCGTGTAGGTGAAGATAGCGGGTGTTACGTGTTGGGTATTGCCATGGAGAAAGCGCAGGGCAAGCCAGTAAGGGTGAGCGGTCGTTTGATTTGTGTTGACTGGTCGGGATGAAGCTGTCGTGGTGGTGTGCATGCGGTCGTTGGGTAGGAAAGGTTATCGTAGTTCTGAATGTTCCTTGCATACATGTACTGTGATGGGTGGCCACGGAAGACAGCTGCAGATGGGTCAGGAAGGATAAAGGAAAACATGGAAGGAATTAGTGTGGAGAGGAAGGAAGCTGACGTGATAATGCTTCGTTGTGGCTAAAATGAGAGGCAATAAATCAGTTAAAGTAGGAGATTTACGTCCCGTCGTTGTCTGTTTTAACATAATCATTTCTTAATATCACAGAGCAGCGGCCTTGAACGAAAGCAATGATTCAGACTTAAGCTTCTTTAAAACCTCACAAATATCAACCAGTTTCACTAACCTTAAAAGTTTCTCAGACTGATCGGAGAGTCAACAACATAGACTCTCCCTTTTATTCCCTCGCTTGTCAGACTTTTTTCTTTTGCTTTTTCGGAGGGGTTTTAAAAAGTTTGGAAAAAAAAAAATGACAGTGGCTGAAGTTCGTGTGTGGGAGGCGGAACACGTTTCATACCTGTCCGTGACGAGGAGACAGGTGAGGCGTTGACATTACACCTTTATTATTCATCTTGACATTGAGAGAGAGAAAGAAGGAGGGAAAGAGTGAGAAGAAGAGAGAGAAGGAGAATATCAGTAAAAAGTATGATAAGTTGACTCAGATGGACACAGGAAAGATAGATAGATAGAGAGAATATCAATAAACAGTATGATAAATTCACTCTCAGGTGGACACAGGGAGGTGGATGCACAAAACACGAGACTGGAGGACACGGAGATACGTCATACCGGGTTGTGGGGAGTCGGGGGTCGAGGGGTGAAGGAGAAAAGAGGAGTTAAGTCTCTCGCCTCCCTTCGCCTCCTCGCGGCTATTCCCCTCAGAGCAAATGTTAGGTTTCCTTTCTGAAGTACTTTTGTATTGATTTGGAGGGGAGCTCTCGTCTGCTTTATGATTTTTCTTTGCGTCCTTGCTCTAATCTTGTTTCGTTTAAGCTTACTCACGGCGGGCGTCACGGCTTCCCATGTTCGTGTTGGCTTGCTCGTGTCTCCCCGTTGACGTGCTGACGCGCTGCTGTCATGGGCGAGGCTCCAGGCTGACTTTTTGTACGTATCGCAGCCGCCGCCAGTCCGGGGCTTGACTTTTATAACTCATAATTACACTTTCAACTTCACTTCGCCGACACGGTGTTAATAAACTCACATAGTGGAAATGATAAAAAAAGCTGCCATATTAGAATTTTTATCGATATTACATTAATTATGCGATTGTCGTGTTTTAATCAATGACAAAAAACAAATGGCAGTTAAATTATGAATGTATTATAAAGGGAACAACGTCCTGCTCTTTGCATTTTACATTTTCCCGGTAATATTGTTAGTCATTGGATGCAAAAATGTTGTCCGAAAAATACCGCGCGATCGAGCCGCGGCCCTGCGGGTGAACGAGCTCATAATCCGCTCGCCCATAATTAACTGAGCATACAAACAGGTGACGCAATTTTCGCTTCCCTCTACCCACAAAAAAGCGACCCGCCAACACCACGCCACAGCACCGGCGGCGTCTGAGAGCATTTTTACGTCGCCAGTCAGAAACTTTTCCCGCCGTGCCAAACCCTAAAACTGCGCCGGCAATCACAAAAGCCACTCTTGCGATTGTCATTATTTTTTCCCTCCATCCTCGTTTTTATCGTTTATGTTGCCGAGTCTCCTTCCGCGGCACTACATTTACCTCCAAAACCGCCGAGAAGAAAGTCGGTGACGCTGAGAAAACTTGACTCACGATCGATTAGTGACTCTTGAGTGACGGAATCCCAACCCCTTTTTGACTCACTGTCCCTGGGGAGGTAGAGGAGTGAAGGCGGTCTCCTGGTAACGCCCCTGGGAACCCTATGTCACCGTCTGGGGTTTCATAAGACGACGCAGCAGATGACGTGCGATTTGTGCCTCATGAGTAACTGAATTCCACCTCCTCTTCACCTCTCTGGTCCGGGGGAGGAAAAAGGCTGAGTGCGGTCACCTGGTGGGGCCCGTGGGAACCCTGTGGTGTCGTCGTGGAGATTCACAAGACGACGTAGCAAGTGACGAGCGATTTGTGACTCATATGTAACTGAATCCCACCCCCTCTTCACCTCTCTGGCCCGGGGAGGAAGAAGGGTGAAGGCGGTCGACTGATAACGGTCTTGGGAACCCTGTGGTGTCGGGGGCTTCACAAGACGACGCAGCAGGTGACGATGAGGGCCGCCACGACGATGATGGTGGAGAGCCGCGGAACACACACGCAGCTCGAGTTGTGTTGCATGGCCGCCCTGTTCTCTCCTGCAACACACACACGCACACACACACACACACGCACACAGAAGAATATTTGTTAGTTTCTACTTTATAACAACTGCGCATGCTATTCCCACCTTTTATCACAATACCCATTTTATTTACGACCTTTGCATGATATTGCGCCCTGTAATTACTTTGTTTTTTTTAGAAACCAGTTTTTAGTGTGTTGATATTTTCATTTATACGTTTATAGTCTTACTCCTACCCTTTCCGCCTGCCCGTTAATTACCTTTTATTTTAATCTCCATATACTCCACCGTATGCTCTTTGATTATACCCTCGCTTCTTTTTAATTACCTCCTGACACCATATTGCCTCTATATCTCTTTTATCACCTTCCGACCCCTCGCTAACTGCTCTAACATCCTAATTACGCCCCTTCCTCGCCTCTCTTCCTTCTCGTCCCCGCTGTCAAAATCAGAAACCTCGCTCTTCCTCATAATTTTCCACTTCCTCCTGCTCCTAACTCTACTGCCTTCCCCTTTCATCTACTCGGCCCTCAAATCAAGGCCCTCTTTCTACCCTCTCACAGCTGGCCACTCTCTACTACCTTCTGTCGAGTCCCCTTCATCCCTTCCGTCTCCCTTCCTCGTTCCACTACTCGTCGGCCACTTCTTCCCCCTCTCACCTCGCACCTAAATCTCAATCTATATTTTTTCCGCTTTTTCTCACCTATGTGCATCTATTCCTCCCTTTCATCCCTTCCTTCCACTCTCACAAAGCTCTTCCCCTTTTTCCTTCTTTCCTTCCTTCCTTCCCTTCTGTGCTTCATTAACGCAACTAGAATCCACCTTCAGACATATAACCCTTCTTTTTTACATCCATATTTTCATTATTTATATTCCATCTTCGTAGACTTGGATTTAGTAATTCGTACAAAACTTCTATTACATTCCTTTCCCTTTCAGTTCTCATTTGTCTCCTCGCACCGTATGTGTCTTACAATTCACAACTCCCTATACCGTATTTTATTTTCCCCCTAAGCCATACTTCTTGTAATTCTCAACCTCTATAACATATTCTACTTCATTCCCCTAAGTCATACATCTATTCCACCCTTCTCTCATTTTTCCACGAACTTGTCCCTTCCTTTATTCCCGTTTTGTCTAATATATATACCATCTTTTACTTTCACATTCGTTCTTTCTGTAGCGTCAACGTATCTCTACATCCCCTTCGTTATATCACTTCTCACTGACATATATCAATCCCCTCCCCACCCTGCACACTACCCTTCTATCCCCTTCTGTGACACCTCGCGCCTATCGTTGCCCTGAGACTCACCATCAAGAACGTGGAGGTTAGCTATTGCCGGCTCCATCCCCTCCGGCTGACAGGTGAAGGTGCCGGTGTCTGAAGCCCTGGCATTTTGCAAGAGGAGGAAGCTTGTGGTGGTTTCCCCGCGCTCCTCCACGACGCTCACGCCCCCTCTCGGCGAAGTGTAGCTGATGGTCTGAGGGGAAGGAAAAAGGTAATGGGAAACTAAAAGTGTGTGTAAGGAAAGCAAATGGGAATGAGAGAGCTTAGTGCGTAGTGAAGCATCGAGGTGTGAAGAAGGATCAACTTGACATAAGAAGCGATACAAAGCGGAGGAGAAAGAAGACGAAGACGAAAACGAAGAAGAAGAAGGAGGAAGAGAAAGAAACACAAGAACAATAACAATAACAGGAAGAAGAAGAAAAATTGAGGAACAGTGAGAACATCAAGAACAAGAACAAGAAGGAAGGGAGGAAGGAAGCAAGGCGACAGTGATGCGTTAGCCCGGCGTCCTGATCTGTCCCAGCCTCAGTGTTTTCCCGTCTCTCTCTGCGGCTGTTTGTGTGTCTTTTCGCCTCTTGTTGTCTTTCCATCTGTCTCTCCGTGTGATGCGTCCTGTCCTGATATTTTGACACGAGTATTTTTGGAGGCGCTTTCTGGTATTTCTCTGTTGTTTGTTAGTGTTTATGTGTGTGTATATATGTTTATTTTCCTCTATGGTTGTCTGTTTGTATTATTCAGTCCATGTTTCGTTTGTGCATTATTTTTAACAACGTCTCTCTCTCTCTCTTTGTGAATATTCGGGTGGCTGTTTTTCGCTTCCTGCTCTTTGTGTTCTGCTATTCGTCTGTCTTTATTCCCCTCTCTGCTGTTTCCATTTCCATTTTATTTCTGTGTCCCTCTCCCTTTCTCTCTTTGTACGTTTTTTGCCCATTTGTCTGTATCCTGGATGTGGTTGGGTGCCTCGGAGTCCGTCTCGCAATTCAACTTTATTTTTTTCATTTCGTTTTCGTATAATCATCAAGGTCACTGTTTTATTTTATTTTTATGGTTAAGTAAGTTTTCTTTTTCATGGTTTTGGCCTCAGATTGCATGAGTAAGTGAGGATCATTAGGTAGGTGTGTGTATGTTTGTGTGTGTGTTTTCTGTTGTATGCGTGTGTGTCCATATTGTGTGTTCATATTCAGTCATTTTGTTTTTGTTTTCCTGTCTGTCTGTATGTCTGCCCGTCCGTTTTCTGTCCCTCACACCTGTCTGTCTCACCTCGTTGCCGTGGTACCAGGTGATGGCCTCGGGGGGGTAGGGGGCGTGGTACACAACACAGGTGAGGTTGATCATGCTGGCGCGGTTCACGTAGATGTCGGGGGCGCCCAAGATTTCCACCGTGGGTTCTGTGTTAAGAGAAAAGAAAGAAAGAACCGGGTTAGTCTGCGTTGGAAATAGGTCTTCTTTTTCTCTGTTTTTTTTACAACGAAAGTCAACAATAGAGTAAAGCAACAGTTAATGTCCGCATGACAGGTGGAGTGAGGTGTGGGTGCAGTAAGGTGACAGGTTACTGGTGCCGTGCCTAGTACCGCCGGTAAAACGAGGATCAAGCCTCCACCTGTGCCCCTGAAACTATATATAAAACCTCACCCATCGTGAGTATTAGGGGGGATTCTGGGGCTGCCCTGTGCAGGCCACTCGGCCTCTTCCAGCCTCCCTGTATTTCTGTGTTCTTATGTTCTTATGTAATGAAGTCATTTTCCCCCACAGCTTAGGTTACCAGTAGTGTAAGTTAAGGGTAGTAATTTCCTCTTATTTCTCTCTTTACTGTAAACTTTCCATGTCCCTTTCTTCCTTAAAGGTACATGGTGCTCTCTTCTAACTATTTCCTGCCGGCACGTTGCCGGAGGGAGAGGTGGGTGGGGAGGAGTCTTCATCTTTTCTGTCCTGTCCTACCACACGTAGATTACTAGTAGTAGCGGTAGTAAACAGACACCCTCGCCATAGACCGATAGGTCTTCTGGTGTCTGTTCTTCCTATGTATTCCTCCTCCTCTCCCTCCTACTCCTTTTCTTCTTCTAATTCCTCCTCTTTCTCCTTTCCTTCCTCTTTCTACTCCGGCTTTTTCTCCCTCTCCCTCTCTTCCTTCTCCTTCTTATCTCCCTCTTTCTACTCCTCCGGCTTTTCTCCCTCCTCCTCCTCCTTCTCCTTTTCTTCCTCCTTCTACTCCTTCGGCTTTTTCGCCCTCCTACTCCTCTTCCTCTCTACTCCTTCGGTATTTTTCCTCTCCCTTTCCTCCTCCTCCCCCTCCTTTTATTTATGCCTCCCTTTTCATTTTTTACTCGCTGCTTCCATTATCCCTTCCATTTCCTCCGTCTCCTTGTCTTCTCTTCTTGCCTTTCCTTCTCGTTTCTCGCTCCCTTTTTATCCCCTTCTTCGTCCTCTTTGTGTGCCCGGTTTCCTTCCATCCCATTTACCTTTTACCAAAGTTATCATATTATCACTTTGTTAATGACGGGAAGTTTTATGTTTCCCCCATATTTCCTTCTGGTCTGTTGCTTGCTTCCCTGCTTCGTCGCTTCCACCTCCTCCTCTTGCTCTCCTTTCTCTCTATTGTTTCTCGGTTCCCTTTCGTTCTCTTCTTTCTCTCTGATTCTCGTTATCCCTTCCTTCGTATCTCTTTCCTCTATTCATCTTCCCCTTCTTTCTCCCTCTGCTTCATTTTCCCTTCGTTCGTATCTCTTTCCTCCGTTCCTCTTCCTCTTATTTCTCTCTGTTTCTCGTTATCCCTTCGTTCTTATCTCATTCTTAAGTTCCTCTTCCTCTTTTTTTTCTCTCTGGTTCTCGCTTTCCCTTCGTTACTGTCTCTTTCCTCAATTCCCCTTCCTCTTTTGATCTCTTTTGCTTCTCGTTTTCCATTCGTTTGCATCTCCTCCTCGTCAAAGTCTCATAAATCTCGTTATGTCGCGTTATTCACCTATCATCATCTCATTAGTGACGGAAGGTTGTGTTATCCCCTCACACATTATGCACTTGTTTATTTTTTTATCACTTTCATCTCCTTTAATCCGCTTTTGTGTTCGAATCCATCATGGCTTCGCTCTCTCTCTCGTCGATGCTATTAGTGCTTCGTTTTAGTGTGTTATTCCTGCCTGATCACCTCCTCGAAAAAGCATGAAATCATAATCATACTCGTGTTTTATATTTGGTTATACATGTTATTTGTAGTCCATCTAATTCCTTCTCTTCATGCCCTCTTTCTTATTTCCATTTTCTCTCAGCCGTTACTTCATATTGTTCTCATCAATGTTGTATCAGCATAAATTCGCAATGTTTTTATATATATGCATTAATATCCTATCCAATATGTGTTTTGTATCCTCTCATATCATAGGCATCAGTTTTATTTCTTTCATTTTTTTGGTCAATATCACTTATACATACATTCAATCAACGCACCCTTAATTTTCTTCACATTACCTCGCTTTTTTTTTGTATGTACGTCAATGCAATATATTTCCTCCATTCTTTCATTTCTTTTTTTAACATTTTCACCATCTAATACACGCGCTTCACCTTACGTACCACCATCTAGCTGCTTCCTTAGTTTTCCTCTTATCACCCCATCTTCGAATACACATCAAAACAATATGTCTCTCCTATTCGTCCATTTCTTCAGTCTATATTTTCTCATTTTTCGTCTTCTACTCATACAGAAGTTCAATTGCTTCCTTAATTTTCCTCCCATCACCTCACGTCTTCGAATACACATCACAACAATAGCTCTCCTCCATTCTTTTTCCCCGCGCCTTCTTACCCTCGGCTCCCTCTGTGTCAGCTCGCCATTCCTCGCCCCACAAAGGTTGTATTTCACGCCGCAGCGGTCATCCAGACGGCGCGGCATCATGCTAACTGGTCCTTTGCGGCGGATGTTCGGCGTGTAAAGACCACCAGAGAGAGAGAGAGAGAGAGAGAGAGAGAGAGAGAGAGAGAGAGAGAGAGAGAGAGAGAGAGAGAGAGAGAGAGAGAGAGAGAGAGAGAGAGAGAGAGAGAGAGAGAGAGAGAGAGAGAGAGAGAGAGAGAGAGAGAGAGAGAGAAACAGAGATAGATAGAGAGAGAAAGAGAGCACCTGTACTACACTCTCCGTATCCTTGATTAATCTCTTTCAGGAAATAAGATGCGTAAGAAAGAGACAGAGAAACGATCACACTTAGACTTAGAAGGTGGAGGAGAGATAGAGAAAGAATGAGGAGGAGGAGGAGGAGATATAGTGGTCTTTCTCAATGTCTCTTATATCATCCTGTATCTTTGACCTGTCTCTCTCTCTGTGTGTGTGTGTGTTTCCTCACTCACGTACAGGTCACAAATTCACGAAATGAGTTCTCTTAAAGTGAAAACTTATTCCACAAAAAGAAACAGAGAGAGAGAGAGAGAGAGAGAGAGAGAGAGAGAGAGAGAGAGAGAGAGAGAGAGAGAGAGAGAGAGAGAGAGAGAGAGAGAGAGAGAGAGAGAGAGAGAGAGAGAGAGAGAGAGAGAGAGAGAGAGAATAGGATGGACACTGGACGAAAAAGACAAAAAAAGAAATGGAGAAAAATTAGAAAAAAAGAACCGGCCATGTGGAAGTTGAAAGTGGATACGGAGAGAGAGAGAGTGAGAGAGAGGAGAGGAAAAGAGAGGAGAGGAGAGAGAGGGAGAGTTGAGGAAAGTAAGGGGAGGGGAGATATGATAGGCTGTCAGAGGGAGAGAGAGGGAAAGAAAGGGAAAGGTAGGAAGCATGGACGTTAGTTGAGAGTTCAGAGGAAAGTAAAAAGAATATATACGACCGTCTGTCTCTCTGGTCCTCTCTCTGTCTGTTCCTCTGTCCCTTGTGAACTAAAAGCGTGTTGGTGTCTCTTTAATGCCCCTGATAAATAAATTCCGGATTTCGTAAATGGCAGGAAATCGAAGCAAAATAGTCGTGTACCGCGAACCGAATTAAAATAAATCATTCGTTTAAATCACTGCGAAATTATGCGATGGCTCTTTATCGTGTGTGTGTTGGTGTGTTCGTCAGTGTGTGTGTGTGTGTGTGTGTGTGTGTGTGTGTGTGTGTGTCCGTTCTCGCGTGCTTTACCTATAATAATTGATCTTTGTGCCCTCAATGAAACGAGAGAGAGAGAGAGAGAGAGAGAGAGAGAGAGAGAGAGAGAGAGAGAGAGAGAGAGAGAGAGAGAGAGAGAGAGATAACATTCCTGGATGACTGAAGGACGCATGTTTCTTGTCACCGAATATTTGAACACTAATTTAGAACACGCGACTGTAATCCACTTCGCCTTGTTGGTTAGAATCGCCAGGTAAGGGAAGGAGAAGATAGACGGAGGAGTGGCAGGAGAAACTGAATGAACTGAACTCCTTGCCAGACGAAGATGAAAAGAGCGAAAGAAGAGGAATATAACCAAATAAGAAGGAGTGAAAGAAAAGACGATGAACTGAACTCCTTACCAGACGAGGATGGGAATAGTGAGGGAAGAGGAAGGTAACCAAATATTAAGGAAATGGCAGAAAAGAAAAGAAACTGAGCTCCTTGCCAGATGAAGATGAGAATAGTGAAAGAAGAGGAAGGTAGCCAAATAAGGAGTGGCAGAAAGGACAATGAACTGAACTCCTTCCCAGACGAAGATGAGAATAGTGAAGGAAAAGGAATATAACCAAATGAGTAGGAGTGGCAGAAAAAAACTTTGAACTGAACTCCTTGGCAAACGAAGATGAGAATAACGAAGGAAGAGGAAGGCAACCAAATAAGGAGTGTCAAAAAAGACTATAAACTGAACCCATTTCCAGACGAAGATAAAAATAGGGAAGGAAGAGAAAGGTAGCCAAGTAGCTTTTTCTGTCTCTGTGGTAATGGGCGAAGATTCCTATATATCATAACCCTCTCTATCTCCTTTTACATCACCAAGCGTATTAGTGGCATTTATTAAGGGAGAGCCAAGTAGTTATATTGATCTCCGTGTCTGTGGCCGAAGAATCCTCTATACAATAACCCTCTGTTTCCTTGTATGTGGAGCTACGTGTTACATGATTCTTCTATACATATATTTATTTTCCCTTCGACCTGTTTGCTGTATCGTATAAAAAGATTTGACTCTTATCCGTGTATCTATCCGAGTGAACTTTAGCAATGAACAAGTGTAGAGTTGACTGGGGTAGAGAAAGGCAAGAAATATGTTTTACTGAATATTTTTGCGGTGCTAGGATCGTGTCTGTCGACGTGGCTGTGGTGTTGATGTTGCTGGAGATATGGTGGTGGTGATAGCGTTGGTGTAGGGAGTGGTGGTGGTGTAGGAGGGAATGTCAGGCCTCGCTATATCTAATTGCAAACTTTTCCGTGTACCTGTCGACGTAAACTTGACAGTGAACATCGGTGGAAGTCTCGCGGGCACTTGAGGCCTCGAGGACAGCGGAAAGTTGGCGTTGGTTCTGAGAGAGCAGCAGCCTTGCCTCTGTTAGGGTCAAAGTTCCTGTAAAAATAAATTCCGAAGGCCTCGAGGGAAGGAGGACCTCGGGATGTGACTTGGCCACTCGTGAAGGCCGTGGGTTTTGTTCCGCCTGTCTGACTTTGTTTTGATGTGTTGCGGCCTTGTAGCTGCTCTTCGTAGTTCACTAGACTCCTCCGCTCGGCTGTGTGCAAGAATTTTCCTGCTCCTTTCCTGTCTTTCTTTTTATTTTTTGGTGAGGGGAGCTGGTCAATGTTTTCCTGTTAACAAATATCTTGAAGGATAACTTTCTACATTATGAGGGGGAAGGTGTCTGCCGTAATCCTGTTAACAAAGATCTTGAAGAGTGTATTAAGGATAACTTTTTGGATTTTTGTCAAGACTTTGCCGCCGAGAGTATAGAATGTCATAACTTCTTTCTGTGTTTTGCTTCCTTACCGTCATGTTTCTTTGAGAACTACTCGACTTCCCGTCCTTATTTCCTTACTTTCATAAATATTCCTACTTTTTTTCCCTAATTACTACTTCCTCCTTCTCTTCCTCTGCCTCCTCTTCCCCCTCTCCTTCTCCGTCGCCTCTCATTCACATAGATTCTTAACCACCCTCTACCAGGTCTCTAGTTTCGCCTGGCTTTAACTAATTTACTTCCTTTTTCAAATGTTTCACTTCCCAGAGGCGTTTCATCATCCACTACCCGTGCGACTCATCCACAACCTTAAAGAACACCATACATGTCATTTGGGCTTTTGGTTTCCTCTTTCAACGTATTTTCTTATCGTATATTTCAACGTGTTCAACATATGATTTTTTTCTGTCCTTCCTTAACCATGTTGTCTCATCCTTCCTCTGCCCTCATCCCTCCTTGCATCTCCTTCTATCCCCAGGCATTCTCCTACAACCTTGAACACGATGAAAGTTTTTAAGAGTTTGGTGGCTATCTGGCCCTTTCAGTACTTCATCTTATCTATTTCTCCTCAATCCTCAATCCAATCCTCCTTCTTCCTTTTCTTTCCTCTTATCTCTCCATCCCTTAGCCTTTCCTTCCTCTCATATTTCTCTCCTTCATCAATTCTTTTCTCCCATTCCCTTCTCCCTCTCCACTTCTTCTGTCTCACATATCAATCCTCCCATCTATTCCTCATCCATATTCTCCTCCCTGTCCCCTCCTTCCCTGAACACTCACCTACAACCTTGAGGAACACGGTGAACGTTCGTATAGGCTTGGTGGTTATCTGGCACTCGTAGTTCCCTTGGTCCCGAAGCTCGACTTGCCTCACTCGTAACGTCCATTCGGTGCTCGACTGCTGATGGATCGCCTCGAATCGCAGGTCCGTCGTGTAGGTGTAGCGACCCACAGTCAGGATCCGCAGGTCTTTGATCCATGACACCTGAGGGAGACGAGAGAGAGAGAGAGGAGTTCTTAATGTGATGAGACGCAAGGAAGGTAGTGAGAGAAAGGTGTTAGTTTGGTAAGACGCTAACGAAAGGGCGTGAGTATTAAGGCAAAGAAAGAAGCGTTTTTTATAGGCACAGTAGAATATAATGTAGGAACAGTAAAGGGAGGAGTTGGGTAGAGTTAAGTGAGATGAAAAGTACCTAAATCAATGTGTGTGTAGATTTAAATACATAGCGACGAAGAGAATTATATAAACTTAGTGAAGGGTGGAAAACTGTGTGTCCTGCCAACTAAACGAAGAATAAGTGAAGTGAAGCGGAGCGAGTGTTTTAGAAAGATGAACTGTTACGATATCGAAGAAAATATTGATATAAGGCCATAAAAAACAAACCGGACAGAGACGACAGAGAAATGGAAAACCCGGGACGTGGACAAAGAATGGAAAGATAAATTGTAAGCTCTAATAATATTGCAGATATTTTTGAAGAGACAGTAAGAGGAATGAGAGGAGAGTGGTGACGAAGCAGATTGAGAGATAAACTTGGTAACGTAAAAGCCTCTCTGTGTGTGTTTGATTAGGATAGAAGACATTAAGAAAACAGGAAGAGACGAGAAAATATATATAAAATAGAGGGAGGAAAGGAAGGAAGGAGTGATGAAACAGACTGAAAGATAAACTAGAAAATACAAAAGCCTCTCTCTGTGTGTGTTTGACCAGGATAGAAGACATTAAGAAAACAGAAAGAGACGAGAATATATAAAGAAGGAAGGAGAGAAAGGAAGGAGTGACGAGACAGACTGAAAGATAAATTAGAAAACATAAATGACTCCTCTGTGTGTGCGATTAGGATAGAAAACATTAGGAAAACAGGAAGAGAGGAGACTATAAAAAAAGAAAGAAAGGAAAGAAGGGGATAAAGCAGACTGAAAGATAAACTAGAAATCATAAAAGACTCCACGTGTGTGTGTTTGGTTAGGATACAAAACATTCAAAAACAAGAGACGAGAAAATGAAAAAAAAAAAAACCCACAAAGGCAAAACGAAATATCCAATAAATTCTACTGTTATTGTTTTATCATATTTCCAGCGAACACGTGATTTTTTATGAATTTATTGTTATGGGGATTTATTTACATAGTTTATTGTTATTTATATAGATGTTATTTATATGTAGTTATTAATATATGCTTTTATTATCATTTATTAGTTCTTTTAGTTATGTTAGCTATTCGTTTACTTTGATTTGTTACTTATGTAGTTTATAATATATTGTTAACGAAATACCCTTAAAATTTTCTTGTTATTGTTTTCAGATTTCCAGTGAGCAAATGTTTTTTTTTTTTTTATTAGTCTATTTTCCTTTTGCTCGCCTTGAACTACAAAGAACAATTAAAAAGACCCGATTCTCTTTGGTGTATCAGATAAGCCTTTCGAACCTCTTTGATATGGAGTTAGGTGCGGAGGGAGAGGGGGATAAGGGTTCTGATTCCCCATTGGTCGAAACACCCGCCAGAGACACTCACCTCCCCACCTGACACGTCCTAATGACCTACCTGAAGTGTTAATTAGGGATATGTAGTACTCTATCTCACTCTTAATCTCTATCTATCTATCTATCTGTCTTTTCTTATTTTCTGTATCTTTAACTCCTTTTATCTTTATTTTTTCTAGTATTTTCTTCATAATTTTCTTCTCACCTAAGTTTCCTCTTCAACATTTATCATTATTTTTTTTTTTACTTAACTCGTATATTTTTTTACTTAACTCTTTCACACTTGGTTTATTTTCTCTCGTTTCTCCTCCTGCTGTCATAATTTATTTCTTCCTTCTCTTGCCGTCCATCACCGTATTTCTGACGCTCATTTTCTTCCCTTCACTCTCTCTCTCTCTCTCTCTCTCTCTCTCTCTCTCCATCCAGTTTTCTCTCTCTCTCTCTCTCTCTCTCTCTCTCTCTCTCTCTCTCTCTCTCTCTCTGCTGATACTCGCCGTCTCTTTTTCGTCCTTCCTCCCTCCCTCCTTCCCTCCCTTTTTCTTTCCATCTTATTCATACCTTTTTTCTTATATTTCTTTCTCCCTCTCCTCCTCTTCTCCTCCTCTTCCTCTTATTTCCTCTCATCCACTCCTCCTTATTCCTTCTCTTTCCTTTTATCTCTCCCTCAGTGTCAGATGGAATTCAGTGATGGGAAGTGTAGTATTCTGAGTGTAGATAGGAATAACCCCTCACATAATTACTCCTTAAATGACAATGACACTCCTCTAACCCGGTTTGGGTGTGAGAGGGACTTAGGAGTCTTAGTGAGAACTGACCTACGTCCAAGGGCCCAGTACATTCAGGCTAAGAATCGTGCAAACAGGGTACTTGGTCTCATCTCGAGAAGCGTAAGCAATAGGAGCGCTGAGGTCATCCTCAAACTTTACTTAGCCCTAGTTAGACCTCACCTTGATTACGCGGTCCAGTTCTGTTCACCCTACTACAGAATGGATATCAAGATGTTAGAATCTGTACAGAGAAGGATGACAAAAATTATTCAGGGGTGAGAAACTTGCCTTATGAGGATAGACTTTAGCATTTAAATTTACACTCTCTGGAAAGACGAAGGTTGCGAGGTGACCTTATCGAAGTCTATAAATGGATGAAGGGCTTTAATAAAGGGGATGTCAATAGTGTTTTGGTGGTAAAAGAGCCAGGTAGGACACGTAGCAATGGTTTTACGTTAGACAAATTCAGATTCAGCAAAGACATAGTCAAGAATTGGATCACCATTAGAGTGGTGGACGAATGGAACAGGCTTAGCAGTCATGTTGTGGGTGACAATACCATAGATACATTCAAGAAGAGGTTGGACAAATTCATGGATAGTGAGGAAAGGTGGGGTTAGGATTACAGGAGCTGCCTTGTATAGGCCAACCGGCCTCTTACAGACTCCTTACATTCTTATGTTCCTATATTTTTCTCCTTCATCCATTTCCCTCCCATTCCTTCCTCCGTCTCCACTTCTTTCCTCTCATTTATCACATCTCCCTCCTCCCATATTTTCCTTATCCACATTTCGTCCCATTTTCTCCATTTCCAACCCATTCTTTCTTCCCATCATCCGCATCTATGTTCTCTTTCCTTTCCCTCATCTATTTTTCCTCCCTTTTCCTTCTACCCATTTTTTCCTCCCAGTCACTCCCCCCTTTCCCCCTTCTCATCCCTTCCTTCCTTCATTCATCTCTTCCTCCCTCCCTACTACCACATTTTCCGTATCCATTTTCCCTCCCATTCCCTTCTACCTTTGCTCTTTCTTTCCTTCCTGTCACAAATGCTCCCTCATCGCATCCATTCCTCCTCCTATCCCTTCTTCCTTCCCTTCCCTCCTTACTTTCCCCTCCCTCCTCCTCTCCTTCCTCCCTTCATATTCCTCACTGTACCAGCATCTTTCTTCCTCTTCCTCCCTCCTCCCCTTCCGTCCTCCTCTTTCAATCTCTCCCACTGTACCCGCATCGCTTTTCCTCTTCCTTCCTCTTACTCTTCCTCCCTCCTTTCCTTCCTTCCTTCCCCCATCCTCACCGACTTGTCACTCTTCGCGGCGTGGACGATACAGGTGAGGGTCGCTGTCTTGCCCAGGTAGGCGGTGTAGGTCGGGGACATGGAGGCATCGAAGTAGGGCTCCTCCTCGACCTCATCATCAATATCGTCCACCCCGTCCTCGTCCTCCTCCTCGTCCTCCGCCACGCCCGTCAGCCTGATGTAGGAGCCTTGCGTGCCCTCAGCAATCCCCGTTAGTGGGTAGGCGGCCTCCACCTCCTCTGGGCCTCCGCTGGCACCCGCTGCGAGGACACCTGAAGGGAGGAAAAGAGAGACCACCTGACGAAGGAGTAGAGAATTTTACCTGAACGGGGGGTGGGGGGAGAGAGAGAGAGAGAGAGAGAGAGAGAGAGAGAGAGAGAGAGAGAGAGAGAGAGAGAGAGAGAGAGAGAGAGAGAGAGAGAGAGAGAGAGAGAGAGAGAGAGAGAGAGAGAGAGAGAGAGAGAGAGAGAGAGAGAGAGAGAGAGAGAGAGAGAGAGAGAGAGAGAGAGAGATAGGAGAGAGAGAGAGGGAGGTAAGTGAGGTAAAGAGAGGGAGAGAAGGGAGAGAAGGAGCGGTCTGGGGAAAATAAGGAGAAGACACTAAGGAAGAAGGAGGAGCAGAGGAGGAGGAAGGGAGGTAAGGAAGAAGGAAGATAATAGCTGTAAAGAGAGAGAGAGAGAGAGAGAGAGAGAGAGAGAGAGAGAGAGAGAGAGAGAGAGAGAGAGAGAGAGAGAGAGAGAGAGAGAGAGAGAGAGAGAGAGAGAGAGAGAGAGAGAGAGAGAGAGAGAGAGAGAGAGAGATGAACGATCTGAAGGGGAATAAGGAGAGGAGAGTAAGGAAGAAGGGGTGAAGATGGCGCAAGGGTAGTGAGGGGAAGCGAAGATCGGAGGTGAGATAGGAAGAGAGGAGAAGGTGAAACACGTGGAAGTCAGGTAAAAGGAAAACACCTGAGAGAGAAGCAACTGCAAGAGAGAGACAGACAGAGAGAGATAAACAACAGGTAGGAAAAAGAGAAAGTGAAGGGAAGGAAGAAAGAAAGACCTGAGAGAAGCAGAAGAGAGAGAAACAGAGACAGAGAGGAACATAAATGAATAAGAAGGAGAAGGAGTGGAAAGGGGGAAAGGAAACAGCTGAGTAAGAGGGAGAGGCGGGGATAGAGAGGAAAACAAATGAAGGAGGAAGAGAGAGTGAAGAGAAGGAAGGGAACAGTTGAAAGAAGTAAGTGCAATAGAGAGATAGAGAGATAGAGATGTACAACTGGAAGAAGAAAACTATATAGTAAAAGGAAGGAAGGTTAACAACTGAGGGATTTGAAAGTGAGACACGGAGAGGAAAAACAATGAAGGAAAGTTGAGAGAAGTTGAAGGCAGAGGTAGAGAAGAAAACAAAAGAGGAGAGGAGGAGAAGAAAGTCAGGGAAGGGAAGAAGGCGAAAAAAGAAACAGCTGAACTGAAGAAGCGAAAAGATCTTGAAGGCGAAAGAGGGGGAAAAAACGGAAGGCTGGGCCAGGGAAAACGGCTCCGGGGGACACTGAGGAAGAAATACACGAGGAAAAGACAACGAAAAACGCGACGTAGAGAAGAGACGGCGGAAAAAAGAAGAAAGCCAGCCGAGAGAAGACAATACCTAGGGGAGAAGGAAGGCAAAGCTGTTAGTGTGGAAGCCTCAATGTGCCTCCGCGCCCTCCTGATCCACCTTCTCCTCCTCCTCCACCTACCCTGCGGATGAGAGAGAGAGAGAGAGAGAGAGAGAGAGAGAGAGAGAGAGAGAGAGAGAGAGAGAGAGAGAGAGAGAGAAAAGAAAACAGAAAAAAAATAGGAAAGAGATTGAGGAGGAGGAAAATATAATAATAGTGACGATAAAAGAAATGACAGTGATAAAGAGTAATAATAACAATAACAATAATAAGAAGATGAAAACGAAGAAGGAGAAGAAGAAAAAGAAGACGAAAAAGACGACGAAGAAGGGAAGCCAGAACAAGAACAAGAAGAACAAGAGCAAGAACAAGAAGATAAATATGAGAAAAAAATAGATGAAAATGAATAAGAAATAAGAAGATCAAATGAAAAGTATCAGGAACAAGTAGAAAGGAGAGAGAGGAAAACGAGAGAGGAAGAAAGAGGACAGAAGAAGAAAAACTACCTCGATTACTATTGGATTTTGTTGTTTTCTTCACCGCCGAGTCTGGAGATGCAAGCAGTTTGTTTACGTGAAGGGAGAGAAGAAGTAAGAAGAGGAGGAGGATGAAGAGGAGGAGGAGGAGGAGGGAAAAAGTTAAAGGAGAATGTGAAGGAGGACGAGGAGGAGGCGGAGGAGGAGAATGTGGCTCGTTTATCAAAGGTAGTTTAGAAGTCCTTTTCTTTTCTCTTTTTTATATATATTCGAGATTGTGTTTTATGATATGAGGGAGAGAGAGAAATAATGGCGATGTGTGTGATTGTGGATGATTGTTTGGCCGTGATATGGGAAAGGAAGAGGAGGAGGGGGAGGGAAGGGAGTACTGAGGAGGACATTAAGAGGATAAAAAAGATAAAAAAAGGAGAAAAAGAAAACATGAAAATTAAAAAAAAAAGGAATAAGACAGACTAGAAGAGATGGACGAAAGGAAGAGATAAATGAAAGAGAAATAAAAGAAAAAATTGATGTGATAAACATAATACTAGAAGAAGAGGAAGAGAAGCAGAACATTAATGAAAAAAAGATAAATGTAAAGAAAATTATATAAAGCAGAAATAAAGAAGAGAGAGAAAGAGAAACAAGAACAAAACTACTCTAGACTATACTAAAGAAACTAGAAGAAATTAAACGTAGACTAGAAGAAGAAAAAGTAACAAAACATTCAAAAAGAGAAGCTGGACCCCCCAAAATACCCGCCGAAATAAGGAAAATATACTTGATGCGGCCGTAGAATGTTAGAGACGCGAAGGAGAGCCGTGGGAGCGTTTTACCTGAGCGGCCTGGGTTCACGTCTCGGCCAGGTAATGATATCTCAAGGCTCATTGGGTCCATTATCTTGGGGCTGGAACGGCGAGGCATCAGGGCCAAGGTCGCGGGGAGCGTTTCCTTAAAGAGGCGAGAAGTAGGTGGGTGGCTGTAGTGGTCGTGAGGTTTTAGTAAATGTGTGAATATTCGACGCTAGCTTAACCTCCTCTTTGCTGGGCTTGACGTACTAGAAAATAAGCGATCCGTCCCTCTGGTGTTCGTATATCCATATTTTTTTTGTGTGTGTGTGCATTTGTTTACCGTAACGGAGGCAGCTGTAGGGCAAAACATGAAAGAATAAGCAAAAGAAAAAAAATCGTATGTGTATGTGTGCATGTATTTTTTTTTTTTATGAATTATTTACGTCGATGGAAGTAACGTCATGATATTGTTCTTTAATCTTGTGTTCTTTGTTCATTGTTCTTTAATTTTGTGCGTTCTTGATGTTGTTTTATTCTTGTTTTTGTTGTCATTATCGTTCTCATCGTCGTCGTCATTATCATCACCATCATCATCATCATCATGCAGTAGTCTCTCTCGCTCCATCGTTTTTACTGACGTTGTTCTCTCGTTCAAACAGACATCGGAAACTTTACTCCAATTCCATCACTGTTTGTTCGCCTTTCACCCTTCCTCACCGCCCATTCACTCACTCACACTGCACTCATTCACTCCCTCACCGCTCCCTCACTCCCTCACTCACTTTCCCTAACCATTCACTCACTCACTCACTCACTCACTCTCTCCCATCCATCAGGTTCAGGTCAGCCATTCAGCGTTTTAAGGCGTGTCTACAGGAAGAGTGAAATCCAATAAAACCC
The DNA here is from genome assembly GCF_024679095.1 of Eriocheir sinensis. Classification (NCBI taxonomy): domain Eukaryota; kingdom Metazoa; phylum Arthropoda; class Malacostraca; order Decapoda; family Varunidae; genus Eriocheir; species Eriocheir sinensis. The sequence continues at coordinate 167,001 of NW_026112100.1, forward strand.
GATATGCGCTCAAATGAAAATCCGGTTATAGGAAAATTTACATGCAGAACAATCAAGGGTAAAAGAGAAACTATTTGTGTAAGGCTGGAACGGGGAATGAATGTACCGTTTGGATACGCTGATCGAGGGAATATTAATGGCAGGAACGTAAAGAGAATAATCCAGCGATACAGAAGAACATTGGGAGACATGATAAAAATAAGATAGATAAATGGAGAGTGAGATATATACCTTTAGGAAGCACAAGTGTAAATAAGAAAGTAATAAAGAATAATTCATGTAACTCTGGAAGGAACATTGCTGGAAATAAGGTAAAAAGAGTGCGATAGAGCGATAGAGATAAATATTGGGGGACATGATAAAAATACGAGAAATGAAATAGAGAACGACTTGTATATTTGTGAGGCAGAAGTATCGAGGAATAAAGTGGTAATCAGAACAGAAACAGAGCATGAGGAGAGAATATTACTGGGAATAGCATAAATAGACTTAGCCTGTGAGAAAATAAACATTGGAAAGAAGGATAAAAATAAGACAAATGAAAAAGAGGACGTCATTTACATTTACGAGGCAGAAGTATCTAGGAATAAAGTAGAAATGAGGACAGAAAACAGAGTATGAGGAGAGAATATTACTGGAGATAACATAACTAGACGAGAACTGTGAGAAGATGAGCGTTGGAAAGGAGTATGAAAATATGATGGATGGCGAGAGATATACTGGTACAAAACAAGTATAAAGGAATAAAGTAAAACATGTAAGATATAAGAATCGAGAGAATTGACATAAAGAAGATAAATAAATGAAGGATGACATATTACCTTTACGAAACACAAGTAGAGAGGAATAAAATCGAGTTGCAGACTGAAAACAGAACGTGGTGCTTGTAACTCGGGAGGGGAGATGAAATTTAAACATTGGAAGACACGAAAGAATTGAAATAGATATATGGGGAATGATATATTAACTTTACAAAATGCAAGTGCAGAGGAATAACATAAAAGTTGCAGACGGAAAATTGAACGTGGTGCTTGTAACTCGAGAGGGAAGATTGGATTTAAACACTGGAAGACATGACAGAATTGGGAAAGATAAATGGGGAATGATATATACCTTTACGAAACACAAGTAGAGAGGAATAAAGAAAAGGAGCAAACGGAAAACAGAACTTGATGCTTGTAACTCGAGAGGGAAGATTGGATTTAAACACTGGAAGACATGACAGAATTGGGATAGATAAATGGGGAATGATATATACCTTTACGAAACACAAGTAGAGAGGAATAAAGAAAAGGAGCAAACGGAAAACAGAACTTGATGCTTGTAACTCGAGAGGGAAGATTGGATTTAAACACTGGAAGACATGACAGCATTAAGATAGATAAATGGAGAGTGAGATGTGTATTTAGGAAACATAAGTACAGAGGAATAGTGTAAAGGTGCAAACATAAAACAAAACGTGGTGCTTGTAACTCGAGAGGGCAGATTAGATTTAAACATTGGAAGACATGACAAAAATGAGATAGATATATGGAGAGAGATATTTACCTTTACAAAACAAAAGTACAGAGAAATAAAGTATAACAGCAAACGGAAAACAGAACTTAATGCATGTAACTTTAGAGGGAATATTACTGCAATTAACAATAAGTGGCATAATAATAATAAGTTAAATAAAGGGAGAATAATATATACTTTTCGGAGACACAAGTACAGAGAAATAAAGTATAAGAGCAAACGGAAAACAGAACTCAATGCATGTAACTCTAGAGGGAATATTTCTGTAATTAACAATGAGTGAAATAATAATAGTAAGTTAAATAAAGGGAAAATAATACCTTCCCAAAATACAAGTATAGAGAAATAAAATATAACAGCAAACGGAAAACAGAACTCAATGCATGTAACTCTAGAGGGAATATTTCTGTAATTAACAATGAGTGAAATAATAATAGGAAGTTAAATAAAGGGAAAATAATACCTTCTCAAAATACAAGTACAGAGAAATTAAGTAAAAATGCAAAAGGCAGACAGACATGATGCGAATAACAAGAGGGGAAATAGAGCAAAGAGCAAAACGACTCCACTGGATTTAGTGTATCGGGCGGGGAAAAAAAAGGAGTTTATGGGAATGTTTGCATCGTCCATCACGTCCGCTATTTTTGAGGGGCTCTCGCGCGGCGCCATAACCTCGGGAAACACGGAACCTCAAGCCTCGACCCCGCGGTGTTCTGGGCTCCGAGGAAACCAGCGGATCAAAATCTATCCTCCCTCAAGATCCTTCACGAGTACATCCTTCCTTCTCCTCCTCCTCTTCAATCCTCCTTCCCAGTTCCGCCCTCCTCCTCCTCCTCCTCCTCCTCCTCTTCCTTCCTACACACACTCACACATACACACACGCACACACGACGTAAATATGCCTCACCATTTTCCCATCCCCGTCCCTTTCGACGCTGTGTCGTTCCCTCTAGGCTCAAATCTGCAAATCCTCGACACGTGTCCGAATCGAGAGGAAAAAAAAGATAAAGTAAGGGAAGAAAAATTCGTTCCAAAGATTTCCCAAGAGCGTGCGCGCCTTATGGAAGCGTCTGCAGGAGTGGTATGATAAGGGAACACCTGAGGAATACCTGCTGATGATGATGTTATGAGTGCCATGGTGGTTGTGGTACGGGTGGTGGTTTGTTCTGTTCCCAGCGTCACAATCGGCGTTTAGGAGTCTCACCCTTTGTGCCAATTGCGTTACCTGATTTTATTGGTGCAGTAGACGAGGAGCCTTAAACCGTTAGGATGATACGCTCTCCTCCACCCTCCTCTTTCCTTTTTTTGTGTGTGTGTGTTTGTGTGTTTTATCCCCCTCCCTCCCTCCCTCCCTTCCTCTCCCTCTTCTCGTTATTTCTCTTTCCCCTTTTCGGTACACAAACATACGTACACATGCACCCAGTGACCCATACACAAACACATACACAATACCCCCTTCTACACACACACACACACACACACACACACACACACACACACACACATGCACACACACAAAGGGTTTCCACCTATCTTCTGCCGCAGTCTGTCATTCCTGAGACCCTTTTATGGAGTACTCTCTTTGCCTCTCTCCCTCTCTCTTTCTCCCTCTCTCTCCCCCTGAAACGCAATCTCATGTCACCCTCCCTTCGCCTCCCTTCACGCCAGCCCTTCAAAAGACTAGCCACGGCCTCTGTACCTCCCCTCCCTTCACCCCTTCTCCCTTCACCCCATCTCTCACCCCTTTTTATCTACCAGACCTCTCTCTCCCTGGTTTCTTTTACCCTCACAAGCGCTTCAGTCCACCTTTCATTATTTCCCATTTTCAGAAGGCAATGTGACGGAGATGAGCATTGAGGCCATGCGTAGCTATAGTGTATGCCTCTAACCTTACCTTTACCTTTTCCATTCTCTTCTCTTAATTGTCCTTTCTGCTGCCTTACTCTTGCTTATATTGTCATTTCCATTAGGTTGCTTCTGTCATCCATTAGCCCTATTCAAGACAACGTCCCCCCTTCAGATATCCTAATACCATCTCTGCCTCATTTTCTTATCACCGTTTTCTCATGCTATTTCCTCCTATCCTCATCTCTCGTACAGTTTCCCCCCCTCGTCTCATCTCCACTGTCCTCTCTATTATCCCGTTCATGCACCAATATCTGCTCTTCCTCTCCCTCCTTCGCGTCCTCCAGTGTCCAAGCGAGCGACCTTCCTTTCCCTTCCACCCTCCCGGTCGCCTTAAAAGTCCTGGGAGGGATGCTTCAGGTTGTCTGGATAGGAAAACGAAGCGAGATTGCCTGCCATGAAGTCGGCGGCGTCGTGGTGCTTACAATGCCGAGGAAAGAAGGGAGGAAATAAGAAAACCAGAGGCCCTTCAGATGAGTTAAGAGGCGGTGACGGTGAGGGATGAGGGCGAAGACTTGAGCCCGATAAGGATGATTGAGAGAGAGAGAGAGAGAGAGAGAGAGAGAGAGAGAGAGAGAGAGAGAGAGAGAGAGAGAGAGAGAGAGAGAGAGAGAGAGAGAGATAGAGAGAGAGAGGAGAGAGAGAGAGAGAGAGAGAGAGAGAGAGAGAGAGAGAGAGAGAGAGAGAGAGAGAGAGAGAGAGAGAGAGAGAGAGAGAGAGAGAGAGAGAGAGAGAGAGAGAGAGAGAGAGAGAGAGAGAGAGAGAGAGAGAGCAACACAAAAATAAGTGAGTTTAAAGGAATGAAAGTGACAGCGGATATAAATAAAGGAAATATCAATGCAAGAAAGTAATGCAACGACAGACTGATCCTACTTGTTGCTGTTTAGATCTCCTTAAATATCTGAATGTGTGTGTGTGTGTGTGTGTGTGTGTGTGTGTGTGTGTGTGTGTGTGTGTGTGTGTCTTGCGTGAAAATAATCCCCCTCTTCTCACACGCTTTCGGCTCTCACAACAGATATTTCCAAAGGCCAAGAAATATATTAGTCCGGTTCTCAAGAGCATACTTCCACTTTCATGGTGCGGAAGCTCTTGCCAAACTATTGCTACGCTTATATTACTACCCATGGAAATACTAACACAGCCTCTTCGAAAGCCTTACCAAATGTGGGTGTGTGAGCCCTGAAATGCTTTGGAATACGGCTCTTAAAAATCCCAGCGAAAAATAGGTAGTACGCAAAGTAGGAATGTCACACCTCATGGACGCCAGAGTAATCGTGTGAACATATTTCCTCGTGTTTCCTCCTGTGTACTACCTCGTTATCCTCAAATTCTTACATGAAAACTAAAATCACGGCGACAAACAACTGCGCAAACTGAATATGACACAGTTCATGAAATTCAGAATAATCATGTGAACAATTGTGATGATGTCTTGTCCTGTGTTCTGCCTCGTGAACCTCAAATTCTTACGTCAAAACTAAATTCATAGCGACTAACAGGTGCAGAAAGTGGAAATGACACAGCTCATTGACACCTGTGTAATCATGTTAACAGTTGTGATGCTATTTTCTCCTTTGTACTACCTCGCGATCCTCAAATTCTTACGTGAAAACTAAAATCACAGGCACACAAAAATTTTTTACGCAAAGTGGAAATGTCACAGCATATGAACGGCAGTGTAATCGTGTAAACAGTTGTGACGATGTTTAATAATGTGACAAGACCAGTAGCAGCCTCCAGCCACGCCGTCATTTGCAGGAATTATACGCACGTTCACTCGTTTGGCCAATGCAAGCAAGTTTTTAATGCGACTGTTTGACTCGGCGTGACCTGCTTTCGTCTCTCTGTAGGTATTATAATGAGCCTGTCTGTTTGTCTGTCAAAATGTCTGTTTGTGGGTGTGTCGGCTTATCTACTATGCTTTTTTATCTGTTTCACACACATATGAGCAGAGAAAAAGACAGACAGACAGGTAGACAGATAGACAGACAGCAACACACACACACACACACACACACACACACACACACACACACACACACACACACACACACACACACACATCACGCTATCTGGACAGGGCTGGGGGTGACGGTGACCCTGACTGAGCTCAGCGACGAAGGGAGGGGATCGAGAGGCAAGGGAGAGGAGGGAAGGGAGGGAAGGTAAGGGAGCAAGGGCGTCCCACGGTAATGGAAGGGAGGCACGAGGGGACGATGATGATAAGGCGGAGATAAACGACGCCCGCCCCGGAGATAACGAGTTTGCATTAATGAAGGAATATTATAAGGTTTGATGGAGATAACAAGACACGTGGCACTATATAGCGAGTCTTGTGATGAGGCATTGTGTGTGTGTGTGTGGCTGGTGTTTCCTCTCTAACACTCTTTCTCTCCCTCCGTTGCTCTCTTTCTTCTCCGTTTCCTCTTTAGTTTCGTCTCTCTTTCGCTCGGATTCGGATCTGCAAAGTGTCGGGAAATGGAAGATGGATGATGAAAAATGGTGCGGAGGTGAAACTGAAGATAAATGATCGAAGTGAAGGAAAGAGAAGGAAGGGGAAGGAAGGTGAGGACGGATGATGTGTGATTGGGGAGAGAGAGAGAGAGAGAGAGAGAGAGAGACCGAGCCCCCCTCTCTTCACGGCGGGACCCCTGAAGGCTGGCGCAGGTCTCTTGGGAATACGTAATGACCCAATCCCTGCCTTTATTACGGGGTTTCCATCTTTAATAAATCACAATTAGCCGGTCAGGACTCAACACTAATAACGTGATGGATCTTTCCTGGAAGGCGCCCAGAAAACGGTTCCAGCGGGTCTTCTTCGCCTCAGAGATGGAGTGAATAGTTTATAAAATATGAAAAGTCCTTTCTGAGTAAATAACTGTTGGTGAAGAATATACATAAGAAAATGAATATTGAACGGTGAATCGCAATGGAAGGCGCCCAGAAAATAGTTCCAGCGCGTCTTCTTTTCCTTAGAAAAATAGTGAAAAGTTTAGATTATACGGAAAGTCAATTCCGGTAAATAAGAATTGGTGACGAATATACGTAAGTGAATAGTGAATGGTGAATCGCAATGGAGGGCGCCCAGAAACCGGTGTCAGAGCGTCTTTGCCATACAGATAAAGAGTCATGTTTAGATTTAGAATACTAGGAAACTCAGTTCGGGTTAATAACACTTGGCGAATAATATACGTACGTAGGTAGGTGAAGAGTGAACTGTGAATCGTTATGGCTCACATGATAAACGGTGGAGAGTTTAGAACGTCTGGAAAATTACTCTGAGAAAACTCTTTATAGATTATTTCGCCCTAGAGCTGAATCCTGTACTATGAAAACTGTTTACACTAATATATTAACACCGTTTTAGCAAAGAAGTGACACGTTATAACATTTTGCTTGGCAGAAGTGCAGAGTGACTTTGAAGTGATAAGTAAAGGGCCTCGAATCGTATAATAAATATATACTGACAAAACAAGACAGAAAACATGGAATTCTAAAGCGAAAGCAGTGTTCCCTGAGTAGTGGATAGGACAACGTAATAACCGACAACCTGTTATTGATATATCAGTTACCTGTAAACTGTTATTGAGTTCGGATAGGCAGGTGGCGGCGCGGCGGTACACCCGACGTCATGTTTATATGGATACACGAGTTCGATCACTGCCCCTCGGCGAAAGATCTCATACGGACACACGTTCTTCATCTGCGCCATAGAGCGTGTTATGTCCCTGTGTTGAGAGGGGAGCGCCGTGTGTGAGCGGCAAGGCTTCCCATAGACGCCGCTGTAAAGGCACAATCTCGCCTCCCATACACACGCCGGCCCTGCATTGTGATGATAACGACGTGCACAATAAACACTCATGCGTCAGCACCCAAACCTGTGTAGAATATGATTAAGAATTTACATATCTGAAATTTTAAAGCAATATTTGACTTTTTATGATTAAATGCAGTTTTTTTTTAAGTAAATGTTTCTCAAGAGTCATTTCTTCCGTAGTGATAGAAAATTACAGTGTTTCAGTGGATAGTTTTTATTTTTTTACAACAGAGGAGACGACTCAAGGGCAACAAAAAGAGTGCAAAAAAAAAAAAAAAAAAGCCCGCTAATGCAAGATATGATTTTTTTGTGTGTATGAAATATTATAATAAAAAATCGACTATTTCTGTGATTCAAGGCTAATTTTTTATAGAGAGCAGTTATTCCCGTATGATCTTTTTGTATAATGATGATTACAATTTATCAGAGAATGTTTTTCAGTATATTTCAGTGTACCAAAATGAAAACCGATTGAATTTATGATTGAAGGCAGTTTTGTTTAAAGATAAGTGTTTTCCATTATGATTTTTTGTATATCGATGATTACAGCTTATATAAAAATGTTTCAATGGACAGGTAACACACGATGTCGCCAGGTGTTTCTCAACGCCATCGATACTGCGAAGGCTACATACACTTTAAGGCTTTAACCATTCCTTTAGGCTTAAGTGTGTGTGTGTGTGTGTGTGTGTGTGTGTGTGTGTGTGTGTGTGTGTGTGTGTGTGTGTGTGTGTGCAGCATCTTTCTGTGGAGTCCTAACAACCATAATAACATAATTTTTGTACCATCCAATCCTTTTTAAGCCTATGAACATGGTGTCTAAGGCTGCAAGAGTCATATAAAGACGAAGGAAAACACCATAGTAGAAGGAAACCATACGAGCGTACAGTCGGTTGAGTACATATTCAGTGATATGATAAAATTACATGAAAAAGGTAATTATGAAGCCGAATATTGTCATTAATGAGTCTGAATCCACCGCAGCCCCGCCACACCACGTACTGAGTAATGTGAAGCTGAGTCATTATCAAAATAAGTTTTACCGTGTGGCCCAAACACGTGTGTAATCTATTAGTGCGGTCACTGTATTATTTATGGCGCGGCGTGCATAGTAATTGACTGTGGCGAGGAACTACGAGGCCGTGTGTGTGTGTGGTGTGGGGGTCATTGTCTGTCGGTCTGTCGGTCTGTTTTTCTTGTCTGTTTCAGTTTTATTTTGCCTGTCTGTATTTCATTGTCCTTCTCTCGCTTGTTCAAAATGGCAACCCGAGAGAGAGGAATGCACCTACAAGCAAACACATACTTTTTCTTCCTTTCTCTTATCACGAGCGTCATATTCCTAGACACAGCTTTGTAGATCATCCATTAGAACTTTGCACTTTATCCTTTATATCAAGTAATGCTCTTATCCCATTTTCTCCTGACAATGTTCTACGCTTAAGGAAGATCATTAATAATCGCTTTTAAACTCATTAATTCGAAACATGCGCGGGGGCGGGGGTGTTGAGCTCAATAACGAAAATGAAACCGTGCCAGATATACGTAAATGCCTTAAAGCCAGTGTTGAATTCATCCACGAAATTGCAACAAAGGTTCTGTTTAGGCAAATTCTTTAAGTGAAGCATCAAGCGGCTGCAAATGTGTTTATTCTCAAATGGAGGACTCTCTGAATCTCTCCCTACTCCTCTCCCTTCATACCATCTCCCTCCCTTCCCTCCGTGCCTTCTCCCTCCCTTCCCTCCGTACCTTCTCTCTTCCCTCCCTCCGTGCCTTCTCCCTCCCTTCCCTCCGTACCTTCTCTCTTCCCTCCCTCCGTGGCTTCTCCCTCGCTTCCCTCCATACCTTCTCTCTTCCTTCCCTCCGTGCCTTCTCCCTCCCTTCCCTCCGTACCTTCTCTCTTCCTTCCCTCCGTGCCTTCTCCCTCCCTTCCCTCCGTACCTTCTCTCTTCCCTCCCTCCGTGCCTTCTCCCTCGCTTCCCTCCATACCTTCTCTCTTCCTTCCCTCCGTGCCCTCTCCCTCCCTTCCCTCCGTACCTTCTCTCTTCCCTCCCTCCGTGCCTTCTCCCTCCCTTCCCTCCGTGTCTTCTCCCTCCCTTCCCTCCGTGCCTTCTCCCTCCCTTCCCTCCGTACCTTCTCTCATCCCTCTCTCAGTGCCTTCTACCTCCCTTCCCTCCGTGCCTTGTCCCTCCCCTCACTTCATACTATCTCCCTCCCTCCCTCCCTCCGTGCTTTCCCTCCCTTCCCTCCCTCAGTGCCTTCTCCCTCTCTCCCTTCATACCTACTCCCTCCCCTCCCTCGACTCTGCGCGGTGGCTGGACAGCAAAACATTTTCATTGAAAGTCACGGCAGCACAAAATCAGAAAATTTGTTTGCCTGTTGGAGCTTGCGTGACGGACGAAGGTCTCACCAGCACGTGGGGTAGGAGAGGAGGGGAAAGGGAATGGGGTTAAAAGCAAAGGGGAGGAGGAAGAGCAATGGGACGAGAGGGAGAGTAAGAGTTATTGGAGTGGAGAGCATTGGAGGGGAAAGGGTGGACGAGGGGAGCGGAATTAAGAGGAGGAGGGAGGAGGCTGGAGGGAGTCAGGGAACACGTTTATGCACCAGTTAGGGAGATCAGTGGTGGAGGCATTCTGGGCTGTGCTGCGGGAGTGTCTGGGCTTACAAGGCAATCAAAGGCACCGTAGAATGTCCGGAATGTAACTTATTTTTACTGAAAGGCGAACAAAAGCACAGTCAGCTCAAGCCTATCATACTTGGGTTACTGAATAGCGCCGCGGAAGCATCCACAAGGCAGCGAGACACCAAGATTGAATTTGAGGAAGATTGAGTTGGGTTGTATTTGAGGAAGGTTGAGTTCGGTTGAGTTGAGGAGGGTTGAGCTGGGTTGAGTTGAGGAGAGTTAAGTTAGATTGAATTTGAAGAGGGCTGACTTTGGTTGAGTTTGAGGAGGGTTGAGTCCGGTTGAGTTTAATTAAGAAGCGTTGAACTGAGTTGAGTTGAGATTGAGTAGGGTTGAGTTAGGTTGAGTTTGAGGATGGTTGAATTGAATTGACATGAGGAGAGTGACTTGGCAAGGAGGGTTCATTTGAGTTAAGTTAAGGAGGGTTGGTTAATTGGGTTGTCTACTTTTGCCCAGGGTTAAGTTAAGAACGATTGGGTTAAACAATTTGGCCGCGGGACGTGACTAACCTGACCCTGGCTTCGTTGTTGAGTAGCTTCGTTCTTTACACTCGCTGCGTTTCAATCACAGCATTTACTCGCCACACGGCTTTATCTCCAACGCTAAGCAGTGACCGGGTTGCCCTTTGAGCGAGGCGGAAGTGGCCAACGAGCTTCAAGGACGGAGGAGCAAAAGACTAAGGGAAAACATCACTAATTAAGGGCTCTGCATCTACTTTTACGGACCAGACGTTAGCGCACCAAAAAAGTATCTTCCGCCGGACGCTGAGACAGTTAAATATTCATCCTCACTAAATTTACTCTCAAGGGCACTCACTCACTCGCTCACATCCACGAGCAAGAGATTTTCCTGCCACGTTTCAGAGCAAGAGGAGGGAATGTGTTTTGCATGGCCCTCGCGGGAGCTTTGTGTGGTGTGTTATGCGGCCCCGCAGGTTGTCATCAGTCCATCGGGGCCGCGGCGTGAGGCTGGGCGAGGCGCTGAGAGCCGCCACGTGTTCTCTGTATCACCTCCTTTCGTTTATTCAGGTTCGTGGAAGTGGTGTCGTGGTGTGCCTTTGAGACCATTGTGCTGCTGCTTAATATCACTCGTTTCTTGCTTAACATATCCGAAAACACGCAGATATTGTCCGGTAAAAGGAAAGAAGGGCCTCCAAATGTCTGTCAACGAAGAAACATTAAAAAAAGACCGTAAAATGTAAATGCTACGGTGAGGAAATTTAATCGAAGCCTTTTTTTTACGTACAACCGAAACCACGCCGAAGATCATAATGTAAAAAGAAGGAAAGGTCGTCAAATGTCTGTCAACGAAGAAACATTAAAAAAAGACCATAAAATTGCAATGCTACGAAGCAAAAAGGTTAAAACAACGCTGGAAACAAAAAGAAAATAACAACAATATACGCCTGATGATACTGAGGAGAAGGAAAGAAAAAGAATAACAGTAAATAGAGGCAATAACATACTAATGATAACAATAACAATAATAATAATGATGGTGATGATGATGATGATGATAATGACATAATTAGTATTGCCGTTAATGAGCGTACAGGTCGACGCTTCCCCTCCGAGGTGTTCCGCGGAGTCACCTGTGCTCCGCTGCGAGGGTTTGCTGTTATATAAGTTTGTGTTTATTCCTAATTGGCAAATCTCGTAAATGAGGTCGTTTTATTTTAGGGTTAATAGCACGTCAAGTACCGGCCCTGTTAATTGGTACTCGTGTGCGTGTGTCGGGGTGGGTGGGGGGGCGGGAAGGTTTCATATGTGTGTGGGGGGGGAAGGTGTGTGTGTGCGTGTGTGTGTGTGTGTGTGTGTGTGTGTGTCCTTATGCTGGTGCTTTCATGAAATTGCCTCTCAGCGGGACTCGATATTAACACAAGTATTTCTTAGAGTTTTCACGTTTTGGATTTACACAATTTTTCATGAGTTTATTGTCAATCCTTTAGTGGGAGTCGAACATGTGTATTCCCATAAACCATACATTCCCGTAACCACTTACCTAGAGTTCAATTACTTGGGGAAACAAAAAAAATCTTCATCATTAACATCATCCATATCTTTACTAACATCCTCATCACCAGCATCCCGTCCTCCTACCCTCTCGCGATGTTAATTATCTACATCATTAACATCATCCACATTCACCCAAACATCCTCATTACCACCATCACAAATCACCCCGTCCTGATCCCTCTTGAAATGTTAATTATCAACGGCTGTTCCTTCACCCGTGCATTCATCAAGGTGTATGAATATTCCTCGCTCGTAATTCAGACCCATTCACATCTTGGTTTCCTTCCGGCAGGTGAATCAAGTGGAGGTGAGGGAGCGAGAGAGGGGGCGGGAAAGGGGCAGGTTGAGCGCAGGTGGTTTACAGTGAGAGGCTGGTTCAGGAAGATGAGGCTGGTAAGGTGCAGTAAGGAGGGAAGTGGAGGAGTCAGGGGTGGAGGGGTGTTAGGAGCAGCGAGTAAAGGCGAAAGAACAAGGGATGGAGTGAAGGTCAGAAGGGAGGCTGGAGGGAGTGCTAGACAGTGAGGAATGGCTCTGAAATTACATCATTTGATTTTTTTCTTCTTTTGCGTTCGAAGGAGTCAGTTGAAGGTGAGAGCTAAGAGGCGGAGAAGACGGAAGAAAAGGAGGAGGAGAAGGAGGAGGAGAAAAGAGGGTAGGGAAAGAGATGGAACATAGAGGAGAATAAAAGGAGGAGAATCTAATAAGTGACGCTGAGTATAGAAAAGAAAAACTAGAAAATATTAATTGAAGAAAACGAGAAAACAGAGTAAGAAATCCATGAAAATAAAGTCTTCCAGCAACGAAAGAAAAGAATGGATGGAATCTAATGAAATGTGTGATTATGTTAATGGGAGCATGAGAGAGAGAGTGGGAGATCATGCAGACGCAGAATATAAAAGAATGGATATGAAGGTGAAACTTACACTACCATAATAAAGAGAATTCGTTGACCCGGAATTAGGAACCTCGACAATAGCCATTCAAAGGTACTGAAAAAAAAAGAAAATTAGAAAAATACTTTAAATTCAGTGAAAAAAAAAGAGCCGATGAAACAATATTAGAACCATACCAGAAAAGAGAACAAGAAAATTACAAATAGTTTAAATTGAGTGGAAAAAAAAGAACCGATGGAACATTATTGGAACCAAGAGAAAGAAAAAATGAAGCTAATATGTTAAGAGGATGAAAATTGGTGAATAAAAAAAAAAAACAGAGATAAAAAAGAATGAGATACCGTTGAGGGCAGGAAGAGAGAAATATACCTTAGACTGCAGGGGAGAGGAAGATAGGAGGAAGGGAAAGAGACAGGAAGGGAAGGAGAGAGAGAGAGGAAGGGAAGGAGGGGAAGAGAAAAAGGGAAAGAGTAGGATGTAGGAAAAGAATGAGAGGGGTGGATCTATTTATTTATTTATTTTTTTTTTTTTTTACGTCTTGGCCTATTGCGCCGGTAGGCTTCTTCACGGTGGATCCTAATGGTCGGACCAAGGCTTCATCCCGGTGGGGCCTGATGGTCGGCCCAGCCCGTTCTGGCGCAGGCGAGTGTTTATAGTGGCGCCATCTTGGATTGGCTCATGCTGCCCTCCCGGAGCTCATCTTTAATCCTAGAATCTAGAGTCCGGGTTGATAGGTGGTCTTCTGGACAGCATGTGGGTAGTTTTAAGCCACTCGGCGGCGGCTGAAAAATCCCAGCTTGGTGGCACCGGTTGGGGATTGAACTCGCGTCCTCCTGAACGCGGGGCCGTCTCGCTATCCGTTCGGAGGAAGGGAAGGAGAGTAAGGGAGGAAAGTAAGGAGAGGGAAGGAGGAAAGGAGAGAGAGGGACGGAGGAAGGGAAGGAGAGGGAACAAGATATGAAAATTACATAGATTTACATAGATATCCAGACCACACAGACCCTATCATCCATACTAGGTGGCCTGTCGTTAAACATAAGTAAAGCTAAACCTAAACCTAGATAGGAGTTAAACCTACATGGAGAGAGGAAAGAGAGGAAAAGGGAGGAAGAGAAGTAGAGCTACAGAGTAAGGGAAGTAGAGGAATGTAGGTAAGGAAGGAGAGGGAAGGTGGAGGAGAGAGGGAAGGGGCAAGGCTTAGAGGATGGTGAGAGGGAGGGAAAGAAGACGGTGCTGCCTCCCCTTTAAAGGCTTCTCTTCGGAGGTCGCCGCGTGGAAGACCCATTCTAAGAAACCTGAGCCTTGCCGCCCCCACCGCCTTTACGAGAGCCAGGTGTCCCTTTCCCCGCCTCGTCCCTCCCTCCCCTATCCTTGACGCCGATCCTTTTCTGTTGGTACTGGTGAAGGTTCTGAGTGTTGGTAATAACGGTGATGAGGATGATAGTGATGATGGTGATGGTGATAATAATGCTAATATGAATTCAGTTTAGTGAGGTTTTTGATATCTTTTGGGTTAGTAAGGTTTTAGATATCTTTTGGGTTATGTATCTGATGAGTCTTCCCCTCCTCCTAATCCCTCTTCTTCCTCTTATTTCTCCTCCTCCTCTTTCCCCTCCTCCTCCTCCTCCTCCTCTTCCATCTTTTTCCTTTGAGTTCTGTTTTTTTTTTTTAGTTTTTCCTGTTCATCGTCTCCTAACAATTTATTACCATTATATTATTATTATTAAGATTATTATTATTATTATTATTATTATTATTATTATTATTATTATTATTATTATTATTATTATTATTATTATTATTATTATTATTATTATTATTATTATTATTATTATTATTATTATTATTATTATTAACAGTAGTAGTAGTAGTAGTAGTAGTAGTAGTGGTGGTAGTAGTATCATATTTGTTATTCTCTCACCATCGTCATGATAAGCAACCTTGTCATCATGAGCCCCATTGTCTCTCGTATCCTTTCGTGTCATTAGCGGTCCTTGCTGTGTGTGTGGCGGCGGAGCTGTGTCGCCAGGCTGGGGGGGTTTAGGTTCACCCCCCCACCATCCCCCAGCCTCCGTGCCGACTCCACCACGACTCTGATCATCACCACCACAACAACAACTATCACCACCACCGTCTTCACTTCTGCTTATACCTTTACCACCATCACCACCACTAACAATACCACTACCAACACCAACACCATCAGCACCAACACCACCACATATACCGACTCCACTACCCTACTACTTTAACCTCAACTTTTATCACCGTCACAACCACCAAACCCATTCCCACCACAATCCCAACCACCACCACCACCACCACCCTCACCTCCACCACCAAAGGCTGAATTAGCTTGAAGCAGCGTGGTGTGTGTGTGTGTGTGTGTGTGGGTGTGTGTGGGAGTGTCTGGTGGAAGGGATCGAACACTACATGCTCACGATCTGGCGACACACACACACACACACACACACACACACACACACACACACACACACACACACACACACACACACGCACACCGGTGAACGAGAACCTCTAAGGACGGGGTTGGAATCTTTCTGCTCGCCGATTTTCTGATATTTTCCACTTTGGGTGTTCACGGCTGCAGAGTTCTGGGTTGCTAATCGAGACGAAGGAAGTTCATGCATATATGTAAGCAAATATGGCGTTTTCATTTCTCGAAGGTGTCTTATCAGGTCTTGGGGACGCTCAGTGCTCAGTTCAGTTCATTTTAGGTTATGGAGGATTGTTGTTCTCTTCATTCTCTTCTTCTTTTCTGATTTGTTTCTTTCTGCGTAAGTTGTTCGGCGGTCTTTTCTACAATTCCAAGCCTTGTATGTTAAGTGGTTTGCTTCTCCGGTTCAAAACGAGCGCAATGTTCACTTCAGTTCATTGCATGCTTTCGTATCGGCCTCCTTTTTTCTGTTTTCTTTATTGTATATTCTTCTACGGAGACCAATCGATGTTTCTCTCTACTCACTCCTCACCGTTTTTCACTTCCTCCACGTCTGGAATGTCAGCGTATAGCATGGCAGTTGTGATTCGCTTCTCCCTCCTACTGAACGTCTGCGTGGAGTGTGCATCGCGCCGTCACAGGATATCACATCACGGACTGGTCACGTCATCTATCATGCCGCATGTAAGTCCTGGCCTCACACCCTCGTCACGTATGGGCAGGCGGAGCAGTTGAAAATTCGGCGATCACTGGTCCTAAAGCCGATGATGCAGCCTAATGCAATCCCGCGCGTGCTACCTCAGGCCGATCGCTGCCGGGAACGAGGCTTGATAACGCTCACTGCTGTTTGAAACGCTGCCTTTAGCAAATCACTAACAGCTGAGGCACCGAAAGTAGAGGACGAAAATGAAAATGATGAAAATATTACACGTTTTTCTTGTATTAAAGGGGAGAAAGAGAGAAAAAGAGAGCGAGAAAGAGAGGTAAAGAAAGAGAAAAGAAGGTTACTGTGACGGCTTAATCACTGAATGTAGGTGACGAAAATGAAAACGGTGAAAGAATATGAAGTTTCTTTCATTTATAGGCAGAGAGAGAGAGAGAGAGAGAGAGAGAGAGAGAGCAACAAAAAGGGGAGCAGGAACATGTGAGGGGGATAAGAAGAGCTTCTCCGCGCGCCCCAAACACCGGCGCCGCACTACGCTTCCAAATTTTCCTAGAATTCCCAAAACTTGCTCGTGTTTCTCCCCATTTGGAGTTTGTGTCGTGTCCTTGCTGCACTTTATTGAGAGTTTCGCCACTTTTGCCTTGAACGAATCGTTATATTTGCGTCTGGCGTAAGGGAGAGAGAGAGAGTCAGTTTGTAGGAGGCGAAGGCGGAGGCGGAGGAGGAGGAGAAGGTGGTGAAGGGGAGTGGGAGGGAGAGGGAGAGGGGAGGGAGGAAAGGGAGGAGAGAGAGGAGAGAGAGGGAGGGGGAGAGAGGGAGGAGGGAGGAGATTTAGGTGAGGAGAAAGGAAGAGCAGAGATTTCAGAATGACGTTAAGTTGGGACGACACCATTCTCTCTCTCTCTCTCTCTCTCTCCCCCAGTGTTGATAGAGTATATAAAAAGGAGTGAGGAGGAAAGAAACTGGGAGAGAGCAGTGCTAATGTTTGTTGAGGATGTGCTTGTGGTGGTGGTGGTGGTGGTAATGGTGGTGGTGGTGGTGGTAAAGGACATAATGGCGGTAGTCTGACAGGAGTTTAACGTATGGTAGAGATTATTGTAACGTACAGGATAGATGATCGTATGAGTTTAATTACTACTATAACTACTAATGGTACCACTACTACTTCTACTACTACTACTACTACTACTACTACTACCGCTTTTCTTTTTTCATTTTTCTTTTTTGTTTTGGTGTTTGTCTTTCTTTCTTTGCCTATGTTGATTTGGCTTTGTTCTTCTTTGTTTGATTTTTTGTTTGTCTTCCTTCTCTCTCTCTCTCTCTCTCTCTCTCTCTCTCTCTCTCTCTCTCTCTCTCTCTCTCTCTCTCTCTCTCTCTCTCTCTCTCTCTCTCTCTCTCTTCAAAAAATTCTTATTCTTCTCTTCTCTTCAGGGAAATACATCTCCCTGGGTTTTATGCCTAGCGAGGGGGCGGAGGAGGAGGAGGAGGAGAAGGAGGAGGAGGAGGAGAAGGAGGAAGAGGGGGAGGAGGCAGCAGCTGGCTCAGGGAAGGCGGGCAACGTGATGATGGAGGGATGTGTTAAATTAGAAAATAACAGGTCGTGGCAAATGGCCCTTAATTAATTTTATGAAGTTGCCGAAATGGTAGGGTGACTTTCTTTTTACAACTCCGGCTACTGCTCCTTTTATTTCCTCATCTTCCACCTCCCCTTTCTCTTCATCCTTCTCCTCATCCCTCCTCTCTTATTATTTTGCCTTCTCTTACTACTACTGCCATTCCTACTACTACTATTACTACTACTCCCACTACTACTACTACAACTATTATTACTACTACTACTACTACTACTACTACTACTACTACCGATGCAGATACTATTATATTTTCATGTAAAGAGATAAAAAATGAAAGAAAAAAAAGGTGAGAGTGAAAATGAGACGGAGAGAGAGAGAGAGAGAGAGAGAGAGAGAGAGAGAGAGAGAGAGAGAGAGAGAGATGTCACCGAGTCGAAACTTTCTTATAAAAAGAGTGAGTGGAAAGAATTGTAGAGTTTTTTTTTTAGCGTCCTGCGTTATGGTCATTTTCCAGAACAAAGATAGTAAGGTCACACATAGCTGATGGCGCTCACTTACCCCAGAGGAACTTGGGAACCATTAAAACAAGCTAAAAACACTGAAACACATCTAATAAACAACTACAATGTGTGTGTGTGTGTGTGTGTGTGTGTGTGTGTGTGTGTGTGTGTGTGTGTGTGTGTGTGTGTCAACAAATTTTAGCGGGCCGGTTTGTTTATGTGCACATGTGTCTGCGAGGATGTGGGTGTATGTGTGTGTGTGTGTGTGCGTGGTCATGTGTACGTGTGAGCCTTTAGTGTGTACTGGCTGTGTGTGCGTTATTTATACGTACACGGAGGAATGTTTGTGATGGACGTACACACTGTATTTTCGTGTGTATTTAGCCGTGGAGGTAAACAACGCCATTATGTTTTGCCTTTCCAATATTCCCTCCTTTATTTACCTCTCCCTCCCTCTTCCTCTGTTCTATTCCTCCCATTCAATATCTCTCTTTACCTTAACTGTTTCTTCGAGTTTTTCTTTCTTTTTGCTTCTTCATTCATTTTTCTCTATGTTCCTTTCTCTTCATATGTGTCTTTTTCATATTCCCTTCTTTATTACCTCTCCCTCCCTCTTCATCGCTTCTATTCCTCTCATTCAATATCTCTCTTTACCTTAACATTTTCTTCGAGTTTTTCTTTCTTTTTGCTTCTTCATTCATTTTTCTCTATGTTCCTTTCTCTTCATATGTGTCTTTTTCATATTCCCTTCTTTATTACCTCTCCCTCCGACTTCCTCGCTTCTATTCCTCTCATTCAATATCTCTCTTTACCTTAACATTTTCTTCGAGTTTTTCTTTCTTTTTGCTTCTTCTTCATTTATTTTTTCTCTGTGTTCCTTTCTCTTCATTTGTGTCTTTTTCATATTCCCTTCTTTATTACCTCTCCCTCCGACTTCCTCTCTTCTATTCCTCTCATTCAATATCTCTCTTTACCTTAACTGTTTCTTCGAGTTTTTCTTTCTTTTTGCTTCTTCATTCATTTTTCTCTATGTTCCTTTCTCTTCATATGTGTCTTTTTCATATTCCCTTCTTTATTACCTCTCCCTCCCTCTTCCTCTGTTCTATTCCTCCCATTCAATATCTCTCTTTACCTTAACTGTTTCTTCGAGTTTTTCTTTCTTTTTGCTTCTTCATTCATTTTTCTCTATGTTCCTTTCTCTTCATATGTGTCTTTTTCATATTCCCTTCTTTATTACCTCTCCCTCCCTCTTCATCGCTTCTATTCCTCCCATTCAATATCTCTCTTTACCTTAACTGTTTCTTCGAGTTTTTCTTTCTTTTTGCTTCTTCATTCATTTTTCTCTATGTTCCTTTCTCTTCATATGTGTCTTTTTCATATTCCTTTCTTTATTACCTCTCCCTCCGACTTCCTCGCTTCTATTCCTCTCATTCAATATCTCTCTTTACCTTAACATTTTCTTCGAGTTTTTCTTTCTTTTTGCTTCTTCTTCATTTATTTTTCTCTATGTTCCTTTCTCTTCATATGTGTCTTTTTCATATTCCTTTCTTTATTACCTCTCCCTCCAACTTCCTCTCTTCTATTCCTCTCATTCAATATCTCTCTTTACCTTGACATTTTCTTCAAGTTTTTCTTTCTTTTTGCTTCTTCTCCATTTATTTTTCTTTGTGTTCCTTTCTCTTCATTTGTGTCTTTTTCATATTCCCTTCTTTATTACCTCTTCCTCCGACTTCCTCTCTTCTATTCCTCTCATTCAATATCTCTCTTTACCTTAACTGTTTCTTTGAGTTTTTCTTTCTTTTTGCTTCTTCTCCATTTATTTTTCTCTATGTTCCTTTCTCTTCATTTGTGTCATTTCCATATTCCCTTCTTTATTCATCTTTTCTTCCTCTTCTTCTCCTCTCTTCCTCTCTATTCATTCTTTCCTTTTACCTTTACTATTTTTTTTGCCTCCTCCTTCTTTACCTTTGCTATATATTCTTTTCTTCTCTCCCATTTGTGCTTCTTCCTTATTCCTTCCTTTATTCCTGTTTCCTCCCACTTCCTCTCCTTCCCATTCCCTTTCTCTTTCCTCTCTGCCATTTCTTCCTTTCCTTTTACTCTCTCTCCTTTCTTTTACCTTGATATATTTTCCTATTCCCTCCTTTATATATCTCTCAGTCCCTCTTCTTCTCTTCTGTCTTTCTCTATTCACTATCTCTTTTCTTTCTACCATTTCCTCTAGTCAAGTCTTTTTCATTTGCTCTCTCTCTCCTTTTACCTTGCTCTACATTTCTTTATTTCCCTCATTTATCATTTCTACTCCTTTTCATCCCATCTCTTCTATTCCCCCATTCTCTACCTCTTTTTTCTACCTTTTCCTCGGGTGAAGTATTTATTCCTCCCTCTTTTTCCTTTACCTTGGTCAATATATTCTTTTCATTTCCCTCATATATAATTTCTACTCCATTTCATCCCTTCCATTCATCTTTCTTTTTCTCTCTTAACCTCCTATGCAGCCGTTCCCCTCCCAGTCGCATTTCTCTTTCTCTCCCCTTCGTCACCTCTATCCTTCACCTTCCCCTCCCTTATACTCTAATTCGTCCTCTCGACTTCCCCTTCCACCCATTTTGTTCACCCTTGACTAACATCCTTCCCCATCAATCAAGTCTTGCCTGTTGTTCTACTTCGTGTTCTTTCCCCACATTCGCTTTTCTCCCTTTCCAGGTCTCTTTTCCTCCTCCCTTTCTCTTCTCCTCCCTTTCCTAACAGTTAATTTACTATCTTCTCTCTTTCCATATCTCCCGTAATCTCCTTTCACTTGCTCCCTCTTTCTTACCTTCATTTCCTCTTCCTACCTTATCTACACGACTCTTTCTCCCTTCCTGTTTCCTTTCTTCGTTACGCCAATAAGCATTCCTTTTGTTTCCTCATATTCCCTTCTCAAATCCGTATCTTTCTCTCTTCCTCATCGCATCTGATCTTTCCTCTCCTTCCTATCCCCTGTCCGGTTCCATTGACAACCTCCCCATTATCTTGTTCTCCCCTCTCCCTCTCTTTCTTCTTCCTGGCCTGTCCTTTCATTTTCCAGTTTGTCTCGCTGTCTACCTCTTGTTCTTTCCCCTCGTCCTTGCCCCTTCCACCTCCTCCTCGTCTTTTTTCTCCTTCTCTTCTCCTCCTTCATCCCTTCCTCGTTCTCTCCCTCGTCTTCCTTCCTCCTCCTCCTCCTCTCATATTTTCAATTTTAATAAACAAAGCAAACGGTCCTGATAAACACACATGAACGAGGTCAGTTGGGACGGAAACTTAGTAATTGCTTCTCACATTTTTTTGCATGTCAGGTAAAAAGGCGAAGTGTTGGGTCCGATAGGTCGTGAGGGGGGAAAATGTCTACTGGTGTTGTGTGTATCTGCTTTATTTATTTGATAGAGAGGAGAAGAGAAAGAGAGAGAAATGGAGGATTCTAAATAGGAAGGGATGATAATTAAAGAGGGAACGCGTTATGACAGAAATGAATATGATAAATTGCTTCCCTGTCGCCGTGTCTCGCTCCAATGTTCTCTCGTTATTGTTTTCTGATAAAGCTTGACGCGAGATTAACATTAACTCATATATGCAAGGAAGGGACGAGATGCTGATTGATAAACGTAACTAAATATAAACGAGGAAAAGAAAACCGTGTGTGTGTGAGTAAACAGGTACAGATAAACATTTTTTTTTGGTGGTTCCTTTCTTTCCTGATCCCGTGTATACATTTTCTATATTCTCTTTCATCTTCTAATTCCTTTTTTTTTTTTTTTCGTTACTGATTCCCGTGTTTATATATATATTTTTTCAACATCTCTTACCAATACTTTCCTCTTCCCTTCTCTTCCCTTCTTCCTTTCCCCTTTTTTTTGTTATTCTCGATTCTGTTATTTATTTTTTTATTTTTTCGTTCTCTATTCCTTTTTTTTCGTTCGTTTATACTTTCATCAGTGTTTTTTACTTATACTTTCCATTTCCCTTCATTTTCCTTCTTTCTCTCGTTCTTATTCTCCGTTCTTTAATTTTTGTTTCCTCTTTCGCTCGTCAAGTTTTTTTCTTTCGCTTATATCATTTTCAACGTCTTTTTACTTATACTTTCCGTTCGCCTTCTCATCCCTTCTCCCTCTCGTTCTTATTTTGTTACACTCGGTTCTTTTAGCTTTATTTCCTCTCTTGCTGGTCTTTTTTTCGTTTTCTTTCGTTTATATAATTTCCAACGTCTTTTTACTTATATTTTCCGCTCGCCTTCTCTTCCCTTCTTCCTCCTTTCGATCTTAGTTTGTTATGCTCGGTCTCTTTATTTTTGTTTCCTCTTCCTCTCTGGTCAATATGTTTTTCTCTTTCTTTCGTTTATATTTTTCCAACGTCCTTTTACTTATACTTTCCGCTCGCCTTCTCATCCCTTCTTCCTCCTCTCGTTCTTATTTTGTTATCCTCGGGTCTTCTAGTTTTGTTTCCTCGTCCTCTCTGGTCATTTTTTTTCTCTTTCTTTCTTTTATATGATTTTCAATGTCTTTTTATTTATATTTTCCGTTCGCCTTCTCATCCCTTCTTCCTCCTCTCGTCTTTATTTTGTTATCCTCGGGTCTTCTAGTTTTGTTTCCTCGTCCTCTCTGGTCATTTTTTTTCTCTTTCTTTCTTTTATATGATTTTCAATGTCTTTTTATTTATACTTTCCGTTCGCCTTCTTATCTCTTCTTCCTTCTCTCGTCTTTATTTTGTTATCCTCGGTATCGTTGTTGTTTTTTCCTCTCGTTGGCTGGTCAAGTTCCCACGTTTTCTTCTTCATTTCTGATTCCTGTGTTAATATTTTCTTCTTTTTCTTCCTTTCCTGATTCCCGTGTTGATTTTTCTTTGTTTTCTTTCCTTACAGACTCTCGTCGTATATTTATATTTTCTTGGTGTTATTTCGTCTTTGGCTCCCCTGTTATTTTTTGTTTCGTTTTCTTTCAACATTATTTTATTTATACTTCCTCCTCCTCATCTCATCCCTTCTTCCTCTCCTCCTCATTTCGTTATACTCGTTTCTTTTATATCCATTTCCTCTTCCTCTCTGGTCGTTTTTTTCTTTTTCTTTTCGTTTTCTTTGTCTTTGGCGCCGCCCTTATTAGGTTACCTTGTTTTCTTTTACATCGTTCTCTTCGTCTTGCTTTTTAGTGTTTCCTTGTGTTGTAATAAGTCTTCTTTGTATTGTCATTCTTACGGTCTGGTTATCATTCTTGCATACTATTGGTTAGTCTCTGTCTATCTATCTGTCTATCCTTCTATCCATCTCTCTTTATCTATCTCTATTTCTTTTCTCTCTTTTGTTTTCTTTAATTATATCTTTCCCCCTTTTTTGCGTGAATATCATTAGTCGGTCTCTATCTCTGTCTTTATCTATCTTTCTTTTTTTTAGTGTGTGTTTTCTTTCTTTTGCTTTCTTTAAATATTTCTCTTTCCCTTTTTTGCGTTGAAATCATCAGTCAGTCTCTATGTGTAACTCAGTCTATCTGTCTTTTATTTATTGTGTGTTTTCTTTCTTTAGCTTCCTTTAACTATATATATTTCCTTTCTCTTTTTGTTTCCTGTGTGTGGGCGATGATCGATAGGACAGTGCGCAAGGGACGTGAAAAAATTAAGAACAAAAGTTAAGGTTTAATACGGGGAAGTTGCAGAGACCTGGACGGCGAGAGGAGGAACTGAAAATAGACTTCGGATTAAAACTGAAAGCCAAAAAACAAAACAAAGGAGAGAATAAAAATATGGCTTGGGATTAACACTAAAAACGAGAATAGCAAGGGAGACTAGTGGTCGACAAAGAGGAAAAAAAGATTGTAAAGAAAGAATGTTGAAAATGAAATAAAGAACGAGGAGAAAAGTTCGAAAGAAAAATTGTGCGAAAGTGAAAAATGGATAAAAATAATATGGAAAGGGAACCAGTAGTAAAGACGAAACAAAAAATATGACGAAATAAAAATAAAAAAGAAGTAACAAAGGCAGAAAAAAGACCACGAAAGCAGAATCGAAACAAAGAAGATGACGAAAGAAAAAGAAAAAGAAGAGAAGTAACAAAGGCAGAAAAGGATCATGAAAATAAAATCGAAGCAAAAATAATGAAAACAAAATAACAATAAAAATAAAAGAAGTAACAAAGGCAGAAAAAGACCATGAAAATAAAATCGAAGCAGAAAAATAATGAAAACGAAGAGGAAATTAAACATAAAGCGTTAAATTAGTAAAACGGGAAAGGGAGATTAGGAGTAAAGAAGAAAAGGAAGTAGAAGAAATCAAAAAAATAAAAAGAAAGTAAAGAAAAACACAAAAAAATAGAACTGACCCCCCCCAAAAAAATAAAAGTGAAAAAATATGAAAAAGAAAACTAGAAAAAACGAAAGGAATCCAAGACCATATGGGTAGAACAGAGACCTTGGGACATACATGGGCGGGCCTGAAATACTGTGGGGCGATGATTTTTGAGTCAGACAACGCAATTCTGAAGTTCCACAACAGCCAAGAGGAAGAAAGTGTATGCGGGGAAAGGAGGAGGAGGAGGAGCAGGAGGAGGAGGAGGAGGGGAGGATCATAAGGAAGGGAAGCAGGACAAAGAAGAGGATGATAAGAAAGAGAAGTTAAAGAAGCAGAAAGAATAACAAGAGGAAAAAAAAATAAAAAGAGAGAAAACATGATAAGAAAGAGAAGTTAGAGAAGACAAAGGAAGAGGAGGAAGAGGAAAACGAAAAATATAGGAAGAGAAAAGAGGAAAAGAAATAGAAGTTAAAGAGGGAAAAGGAAAAGCAGGAAAGAATGAGAAAAAGAAACAGAGAAGGAAAAAAGGAAAACCAGGAGGAGGAACAATAAGGAGAAGAGAAAAAAAGAAAAGGAAATAGAAGTTAGAGAAGGAAAAGGAAGAGCAAGAAAGAAAGAAAAAAAGGGACAGAGAAGGAAAAAGGAAAACCAGGAGGAGGAAAAAGAAGGAAAATTATAAGAAGGAAGAAGAAAGAAAGAAGACGATGAAAGCCCTTTTGCGGAAGTTGAAATAATCCTGATGTAAGGTCGGCCGATATTAATGCGCTTATGAACTTAGTTGGTAATGCAGGAAAGTTACGTGGAGGAAGCCCGCAGAGCAAGTATTATCCTTATATAATTATCATCAATAGTAGTAGTAGTAGTAGTAGTAGTAGTAGTAGTAGTAATCGTAGGAGGAGATAGAAGGACTACGAGGACGAGGAGGAAAAGTAGTAGTAGTAGTAGAAGTAGTAATAGTAGTAGTAGTAGTAGTAGTAGTAGTAGTAGTAGTAGTAGTAGTAGTATCATTACCATTATCATTATCTTTTTTGTGATGTTATTGCTGCCTATAACATAATACAACAACTAGTCAGACAGTCACGTCAACACACAGAGAAACTAATCATGCAGAGTCAACTAACACACACATCCAGGAACTTGTGGGTGGAGGTCTTGCTTGTGTTTCCACGACTCCCAACTAGACGAAAATGAGACGCCATCACCTCGGTATGCATGACTAGCTGTCCCTCGTGAGTAATTGTTCTTGATGCACCCAAGCTTTCTCAGGTAACACATTAAGTTAGCCAGGTGAGGGGAAGAACATACTAACAGGAGTCGTTTTAGGGACATACCAAGAACGGGAATTCGTGAGTGAGTCTGAAGGGGGGAAAGATGAAGAGGGAAGTGAAGTTTGTAAATGGGAGAAGATGGGAGGAGGAGAGAAGACATTTGACGAACACTACAATACATGCTAACCAGAGTCGAAGTGAGCCCATGCTAAGTACAGGAATTCATGAGTGAGTCTGAAGGGGGGAAAGATGAAGAGGGAAGTGAAGTTTGTGTAAGGGAGAAGAAGATGGGAGGAGAAGAGAGGGCTGTTGAGGTAAACTACTACATACCAACATGGGTCTCTGTGAGTCCATGCTGGGTACAGGAATTCATGAGTGAGGCTGAAGGGGAGAAAGATCAAGACCGAAGAAGTAAAGTTTATATGAGGGGGAAGGGAAAATAGAGGAATGTCTTTGCAGGGTTCAAGGAGAGAGAAGGTAGTTGAGGAATTCGAATATTCTTGAGAGAAGGAGCAAAAATTCTAAAGCGTGGAGGGAAAGAATGGGTAATGCGATGGATAAAGGTAAATTAATTAAGGAGGATGAAGGGCGAGAGGTGAGCTTAAGGAGAGAACGGTAAAGGAGAGTGGGAAGGGAGAGTGAAGGGAGGAGAATGTAAATAAATGAAAAGGAAACCAAGATCATTTAATCCGAAGAAGAATACGTGAATAAAGAAAGTGATGCAAGGGTAAAGATAAAATAAAGGAAAACAAGAAAGAAAGAAAATAAGGAGAAAACGGTAAAGAAGAATGGGAAGGGAAAGTGAAGGACCGGGAATGAAAAATAAATGAAAGGGAAACCTGGAAAATTTAGTCTGAAGAAGAACACGTGAATAAGGGAAGGGCTGCAAAGGTAAAGATAAAATAAATGAAAAAAAGAAAGAAAGAAAATAAGGAGAAAACGGTAAAGGAAAGTGGGAAGGGAAAGTGAAGGGAGGAGAATGCAAGATAAGTGAAAGGAAACTATAAAAAAATTAGTCTGAAGAATAAGTGTATAAGGAAGAAGCTTGGAGGTGAAGATAAAAGAAAGCAGAACAAGAGAGAAAAATAACAGCAAAATGAGAAATGCGGACAGAACAAAGAGGAGGAAAGAGGAAAAAGGAATGTGTGATAAAGAATAATATACGCAAGGAGAATGAAAGGAATCAGGACATAGCATAGAAAAGATGAAGCAAGGAGGAGGAGGAGGAGAGGGGAGGGGGAAGGGATTGAAGGGAAAGAAAGACGGAAACGAAAGAAAACGGGAGATAAGAAGAGAGGAAGAGGCGTGGAAGCGTAGAAAAGAGGAATAAAAACGAGAGGAGGGTGATAAACTTAGCTAAAGGAGATTGGGAACGGAAGGAAGGGAGAGGGATAACAAAAATGGATAAGCGAAACGTTGTGAAGAGGATTAGGATAACAGAGGAGGGTTGATGTAGATTTTCGCCTTTATTTTTTTTTTTCCATTTCCTCTTTTCTCTCTCTCTCCATCTCCTCTTCCTTCTTTCCTTCTTCCTTCTGTTCCTCTCACCTCCTCAAGGAAAGAAAAGGTAGATGTAGGTTTTCCCTTTTCATTTTATTTCTTTCTCTCCTCTCTTCCGATCTTCTCTCTCTCTCTTTCTCTCTCTCTCTCTCTCTCTCTCTCTCTCTCTCTCTCTCTCTCTCTCTCTCTCTCTCTCTCTCTCCCTCCTTTCTCTCTCTCTCTCTCTCTCTCTCTCTCTCTCTCTCTCTCTCTCTCTCTCTCTCTCTCTCTCTCTCTCTCTCTCTCTCTCTCTCTCTCTCTCTCTCTCTCTCTCTCTCTCTCTCTCTCTCTCTCTCTCTCTCTCTCTCTCTCTCTCTCTCTCTCTCTCTCTTCCTCGCTTTCGAAAAAACAAGAAAAGGGTAGATATATAGGTAACGTCCCCTTTATGTTCTTCCTTTTCTTTCTACTTCACCGACCTCTCTTCCTCTCTCTCCTTTTCTCCTTTTTCTTCCTCTCTCCAAAAACTAGAACAGGATAGATTTAGGTAACCATCCCTTTAACTCTTTTCATTTACCTCTCCGTCCTCCTCCTTTTCTCTCTTTCTTTTTTCCTCTTCCTCTCTCACCAGAAACCATCACTCCTTCCTTCCATCCTTTCCAGGCGACAGGAGGAGTGGAAATCAGGAAAAAACAAAAACAAAGGGGAGTAGGGAACCGGATGAGGATAAGAACAGGGTCGGTAGATGTAGGTAATGTCATTAGATGGCTTAGATACAGGCTCAAGGACGGTCTTTGTGTGTCGGAGGGCTTTGGATAAGGATTTGAGGCAGATATTACCCCCGAGATGGGAAGGCTTAGGCAGGCTGGGGCCGTTTAAGGGTGAGGGGCGTGGAGGAGTGTTACAGAGAGTATAAGAGGTTAAGTTTTAGGCGTTTCCGGAATTTTAACGAGGAAATTAATGTCTTCTAACTTTGCTGCTAAGGAGATTCGATTACGAGATGAAAAAAGTTGTGATATATCTCTGCCATTCCGTTCACAGGATATAACACAAGACGAATACCAAAGGGTTATGACTAGATCCAAAAGCGTGTACATATTGTTGTTTTCAATGACATAGAACAACTACACGCGTAAAATAAACAGGGACTAGTAAGAAGAACAGCACGTTACGCAGAAGAAGAAAGGGTTCTTGGTGAAAGTCTTTGGGCTAAAACAGTCAGAAAATACAGTTTTACATCGATTTTGTTGTTGTTGTTGTAGTTGTAATAATAGTAGTAGTAGAATTAGTTGTTAATGATCATCCGCCTACATATTATGAATAAAGTTATTGTCATTATTGCCTTTTGTTATTGTATTATTTCATGTTCAAAAGTAATAGTAATGATAACAGTAATGATAATGTTAATAATAACTATAATGATAATAATAATAATAATAATAATAATAATAATAATAATAATAATAATAATAATAATAATAATAATAATAATAATAATAATAATAATAATGATAATAAATAATAATAACGACAATAATAACAGTCATTATAAAAATATTTTTTGGTAAGCGGTAATAACATTGTGATATTGATAGCATATGTATTACTGATATATTATTATTGTTTAGTGTATTAACTATTGCTTCATCCCAGGCAACTCCAGCCACCACCACCGCACCCACCAACACCATAGTTTTTTTTTTATCTTCAACTGTTTCCATCCTTCGTTTCCCCCCTCCCTTCCTCCTACCACTTTCATCTTCCACCCCCTCCTCCTCCTCCTCCTCCCCCGCTTTGAGACATGGCTTACAAAAATTAAATAATTAGCCCATTCTGCCTGTCACGCGTGGCACTTCAGCTGCTGTCATCGCGGGTTTATTATTCAGGCTTTTTTTTTTTCGTCGGCGCCGCGGCCCGAGGCGTGGAGGCGGGCTCCTCGCGGGGGCCGCCTCGGCTGAATATTTTTTTTAGGGGTGAAAACTCTACAAATCCATTCCTCGGAGCGGGATGGATTCTTGCATGAGGATTTGTTATTACGTTTTCAATTTTCGCGGCGTAAAAACACGGTATTGTTTGAGGAAGAAAAGTTATTTTTTATATAGGCAAACTGTGTGAATAGTTTTTTTAATAGTTTTAGATAGGAGACGTGCCAAAGATGTGAAGGGAACCAATCAAAGCGAAGGTTCCTCTCGCTATCCTAACACGTCAGGACATGTTCGAACGTATCCAAACCTGCCTATCATAACGTTATCTTAACCTACCAAAATACAGGAAAATACCTGTTTAAGATGCAAATAAAAATCCACCTCAGTCTGACACACATAAGACTAACGTTGGTCAAGGTGCTGGAGGCGTTCTAAGCCCCGGAAGTAATACCTTGATACCATGTTCTAATGTATACAAATTCATCCGGTCATAACATCATCTCCACCTACCAATAGTATGGAAGAATGCAACCTAATCTACCACAGTCTAACACACCCACGACTAACGCTCATGTGGGTGCTGTAGACACTCCACCCCAGGAAGTAACACATTGATGACACTCCCCGGAGGCTGAGTCACGTGCAGGGAAGACTTAGGTGAAGGTCGTCGACGTAACGAGAAACTCCGCACAGGTTTTCGATAATTGCCGCACATCGGGATAAGTAGCGGAATATTGAGACGAAGAGGAGGAAGCCGCCGCGCCGAGGGTTGCAGCCAGTCAATAAGCAAATCCCTGGAAACCGAGGAAATAATGTCTGGACCCAACGGTGATTTCAGGTGAGACTCGTTGGACGTCTACCCTGATCCCTTATAGATTATCGGAAAGGCATTAACCCCGGACGATCCCATTAATCCGCTCATGATTCCAGCCTTTCCTGCACTGAGGGACTTATAAAAAAGGATTGTGAGGGAAGAGGGTGAGAAGAGGAAGCCATTACTCACCTATAACGCAGAGGGAGAGAAGCATTATGGTATTGTCGCGATGGGTAATGAGTCAGGTATTGATTCCCACCCGATACCTCCTGCCTCCTCCTCCTCGACCCCCGGCAGCCTCCGAGGTCAGTGCCCAGATGTCCTCAGGGTCAAGGCAGTGTCCGAGCACGTGGCACCCCGGCGGGACTCACATTCATGCGGCACTGTGTTAGAAAATACTCAAAAGTCGATGTTTGTCCTCGTCTTTGGCTGTCATGTGGCTGCTCCGCCTAATTCATCTTCAGCCATGGAGTCAAGGGAAGCATATCACGGTCTGTTTCTTATCTCGGAAGCATCATCGTTAGTGGCAATCCAGTCTATCTTCGTTCATTGTTATCGTGATGGAATGCCGGTGAAGGTGAGGCAGAGGTGATGTCTGTGGCTCCCAAAGACACACACTTTTGGTTCCCGTTCTGCCTCAGCCTGTCATGGCCCACAGACGCCCACCACGAACCAGCAAACAAGGACCATGGAAGCGTGAAGTCCCCTTTCTATAGTTCACTCAAGTTTTCCAGCGTCAAAACTTATCAATCATATCTAGTGACAGCTACACAAACGGGTCCATCACACACACACACCGAAAAGAAGACCTCCGGGAACTGTTACTTATGCACTGGTAATGTTTTGGGCACATCTCGAGACAACCATCGTGCCAGAACGAACGATATCTCTCCCTGGCCGGGCATGAGGTGCGGCGAGACGGACGTGACTGCGTGCTGAGGTCGGTAAGAGACGCTCGCAAGTACACCCTCCCTCCACGCCTGCCGGAGCCACACTGCCTCTGACCTGCCCACTCAGCGCCTCGCCTCGCCTCCCTGTGCCTAGCTCGCCCCGACGGTCCGCCTCCCGTCTCGCCGTCCGCCCCGACCCAGCCTCTGCCTATGAGCTCGGTTGTTACACTTGGTTGGGTCTACATTCAATCAGTACTGGAAGTTAGTGTTGTAATGGGTTTTTAGCTCTCTTTCGTCTTTTTATTTTATTTTTTTCACTGATACACGCACACACCCACGCACTCACCCCCTCTCTCCCTTTATCTCTCTGTTTCTCACTTTGTCTCACTTTCTCTCTCTTTTTCTTTTGTTTTTTTCTTTGATTTACACTCTCTCTCTCTCTCTCTCTCTATCTCTCTCTCTATCTCTCTCTCTATTCCACTTTCCTCCCCTCTTTTCCTTGTCCTAAATCCTTCCTCCCCTTCGCGTCTCTCTTCCTCCCTCGTCACCCACACCTCATTCGTCTCACGGGGGCTGCCTCTCCGTCTCTCATTTTGTGCTCTCTTGTCACTCAGCGAAGGAACTCACTCATAAATCGCACTCATAGACAGGGCAGAGATGACCCATTCTATATATTTTTTCCCGCCGCTCACCCTCACAGCCACCGCGCGTCGTAAAAAAGGGCGGTGTCGTAATAGGTAGGAGGGAAAAATAAAGTGATAGAGGAGTGTGTGTGTGTGTGTTTGTGTGTATGTGTATGTGTGTGTGTGTTTGTTGTCAAGGTCATCAGAATCGTCGGGAAATAATTGTGAAGGTATGTGTGTTTCCGCGACGGTGAAGCGAGTCAAAGGAGCCAACGTGAGAGAGAGAGAGAGAAGGTCGAGAGGAAGGAGTGACTTTTGTGATGTAAAGTGCGTCTGAGGTTTGTGATTTGTGGCTGGACGCGGCGGAAGTTGGTGATGGATGTGGTGCGGCGTGAAATACTTTACGATGACTGATGGGGAAGGTTAACAGGGAAAAATGAATGGGCGCCAGAAGCTGGAAATTTAGCTCTTTGTTTTATTCCCATACGAAGGTCACGTGTAGCTCAGTGTCTCCCTCACCCGCATTATTAGATATTACTTTTAATCGTGTCGTGTACTTGTGTGATGTATTAAAGAGCTAGACTATCATATTAAGTCAAAGATAAGTGTCCTTCCATTCTCATACCAAGGCCATAATATGTAGTTCACTGTCGCATTCACCAGTGTTATTAGTTATATATTAGTTTTAGTTTTTGCCGTGTACTTGTATGATGTATTAGAGAGTTAGATTATGATAATGAGTAAAAAATAGGTATTCTTTATTTCCATACCAAGGTCATAATGTAGTTCAGTATCGCATTTTCGAGTGTTGCCAGAAATTAGTTTTAGTATTGCCTTGTACGTGTGTGATGTATTCGAGAGCTAGATTATGACATTAAGTAAAAAAAAATGGTATATCGATTTGGCCAAAGCAATGTATAGTTCAGTGCGGCATTTAGGAGTAGAAGGTTAAGTTGGGAGCATTATTTTTTTTACAGCAACGGAGGCAGCACAAGGGCACAAAAAAAGGAAACAATAATAAAAAAAAGCCCGCTACTCGCTGCTCCTGTAAAGAATCCGAAGAGGTGGCCGAAAGAGGGGTCAATTACGCCGCAGCTGCCCGTGACGGCGGTGTGCATCTCCGTCCCTTTGAGCTACCAGTTACATATTAGTTTTAGTGTTGTGTACTTCTATTATAAATTAGACAGATAAACTATGATGTGACGTAAAGAAAAAAAAGTGTCCTCTCCACGAACGCTGATGTTATATACTTTACGAACTTTCCAGGAGCAAAATAAGTTACCCACGACAACCAACATTTACTTTGTTAACATAAATAAAAAAAAGAAAGGCATCAAATTATCTTCCTCAACTTCCCTAGCCAGTTGTTTGGATATCAACTGATCCTTTATTGTTTTTTTTTTTTTTTTTTACGCCCTTGCACTGTCTCCTCTGCTGTAAAAAAAAAAAAAACTATTCATCCAAGACACTCTCAAAACACTCCAAGGTTTATGCTGACAAAGACCTGACCTACGCTGCCCTTGCCTGCCTCACGGCCCTGGCTTTGCGTCTCTGGCCGTAATTCCAAGCGTGCATCTTTCCTGGAAGTGGCGGTGCGGAGCTGACGCCATCTGGGTGTCTGGCAGCCGCTCTTCCTGCTTGTCTTCCTCCTTCTTGCCTCGTTGTTTCCCTTCCTTTCCTTTCTCTCTGACGGAAAGAAAGTAAGGAAGGAGCCGCGTCACACTCCCCGTTTTGTTTATTGTTTTGATTTCTCTGTTGTTTGTTGTTTACGACTTTGTACAATATATTCTTCTGTCGATTTGTCGTTATTCATTTCATTGAGAGAGAAACTGAGAGATAGAGAAAGAAATAGATAGAGGCACGTTGATGGATATATAGACTTTCCTAAAATATCAAACCTCGCCAAGGAAGCTCTTGAGTGCTAGACAAGTATTATGTTTCAAAGTCAGAGATTAAGGAAGAGAAAAAGGAAAAATGTGTTTCTTTCCTCTTGAGCCTCAGATATAAGAACATAGGAGTCTGCAAGAGGCCGGTAGCCCTGTACAAGGCAGCTCCTTTGAACCTAATATCGCTGTCCATGAATTTATCTAATCTATTTTTGAATGTGAAAGTTGTATAGGCACTCACCACATGACTGCCAAGCCTATTCCACTCATCCACCACCCTGTTAGTAAACCAATTTTTGCCTATGTCCCTGTTGAATCTGAATTTATCCAGTTCAAACTCATTATTTCGTGTCCTACCCGGTTCTCTTACCAACAAAACGTTATGAATATCTCCCTTATTAAAGCCCTTCATCCATTTATAAACCTCGATCATGTCTCCACGCACCCTTCGCCTTTCTAGAGAATGCAAGTTTAACTGTTTGAGTCTTTCCTCGCATGGCAAGTTTCTCAACCCCTGAATCATCTTAGTCATCCTCCTCTGCACCGATTCTAACATTTTGATATCCATTCTATAGTAAGGTGACCAGAACTGAACCGCATAGTCAAGATGAAGTCTAACTAATGCTAAATATAGTTTGAGGAAGACCTCGGCGCATCTGTTGTTTACGCTCCTTGAAATAAATCCCAGTACCCAATTTGCTTGATTTCTAGCTTGAATGCATTGTGGCCTTGGACGGAGATCAGAGCTCACTAAGACCCCTAAATCCCTCTCGCACCCAGACCTGCTTATGTGAGTGTCATTTAAGCAATAGTTATGAGAGGGGTTGTTCCTACCTACACTCAGAATACTGCACTTCCCTACATTGAACTCCATCTGCCATCTATCCGCCCAGTCATACAATCTGTTTAGTTCACCTTGGAGAATACTAGCGTCCTGATCCGACTCAATTACTCTACCGATCTTGGTATCATCTGCCAACTTACTGACATCACTACTAATTCCTGTGTCTAAGTCATTGATATAAATAATAAACAAAAGTAGACCTAATACCGAGCCTTGTGGAACCCCACTCGTAACACATCCCCAGTCAGATATTTTACCATTGATTTGCTCTCTTTGCTTCTTTTTGCTAAGCCACGCCTTGACCCAGTTCAAAACTTTACCCTCTACTCCGTGAGCCTGTAATTTAAGCAACATTCGTTGGTGAGGAACTTTGTCGTAGGAGATTCAATATTAACATGTCAGCAGATTCTTCCTGGTTAAGAATACCGATTGAATGAGAAAATTATGGTTTGATAATATTGTAAGGAGATATAACTATTATCTGTATTATGATCGTGGATGCTTATATATATCTCCTGTCACTTCTGATTTCTTTCTTCTTTTCATTTTTTGGTATTATTATGGGAGGTAACTATTTTCTATATTGTAATCCTCAGTCCTCGTCTCCTCCTGTTTCTTTTCATTAGTTTCTTCGTTTGATGCTTTGATATGATCTTATGAAGCAACTTTTGAATATTGTAATCATAAATCCTTATCCCTTCCCGTTTCTTCTCGTCGCAGACTGTCTTTGTGTCTTCGTCTAATGTTTGCCTTCAGCATCATTTCTTTCATCATTTTCTTGCAGGCTCGTCCTCGTTTGTCATCGTTTTTTTCTTGCTCTTTTTCGTCCCCTCGTCCTCCCTCTCCCTCCCTCCCGCCGCCCTCGCTGTCTCCGGGGCGAGCTAACTCTTTTTAATCTAAAGCTCAAATGTTATTTAATTCTTCATGTCAAAGGCTCCAGTGTTGATATTGTAAATTAATTCTCTATGCAATTTTTTAATCAAACGTTCTGTTCCCTCCTTGCTTCTGAACATTACCCTTCGCTGAACTGAATTATTTGATTTCGATATTTGTGCTTGATTTGTTATATATACTTATTCTTTTATTGTTGATTTTTATTTCCTCTCTCTCTCTTTTCCTTTCTTAATTTTTTTTATCTTCAACCAATCCCTTCCTTCCTTCCTTCCTCTTCTCATTTTTTATCTTTTCCTCAACATATTATATTTTTACTCTCACCATTCATCTTTATTTCTGCCACTCATCCTATTTCAGCTTCCTTCTCTGTTTTTCTCATTTTCTTTGCCTCTCTCCCTCTCCCCGCCGTTCTCATTTCCCCTGTCTCTCTCCTTTCTCTTCCCTGTCTGTTCCCTGGACCTTCTTTCCTCCTCGGCATCTCTTTCTTTACCGCCTCGTCCTTCTCCTCCTCCTCTTCTCTTTTTTCTCTGTCTCGCCTCTTCCTCCCTTTCTCTAATCTCTGTTCTTCCTTGACTTCTTTCTGTTTCCTCTCTCTGTCCGTGTCTTGTGCTGCATTCTCTCTTTTTTTTCTTTCTCTCTCTCATTCCATCGCTGGTTTCTCCTTTTCGTTTTCTTTTGTTTTCGTTCCTTCCTTCTTCTCTTTCTCTGTTTCCTGTTCTCTTTTTTTTTTTCTCCCTTGCTGGGTTGTTCCTTACCTCGAAGTTTTCTTGTTTTTCTTTTTCATTTCTCTAGTTTTTTTGCTTCTTTTTCTTTCCAGTTTTGTAGTTTCATTTTTTGGTATTTTTTTCCTTTTTCTTCTCAATATTTTTTCACCTCTTTTCTTCTGTAGTTTTCATTTATTCATTTCTCACTTTCAATGCTTTTTTTTCTTCGTCATGTGCCAGTTCTTCTTTTTCTTCTCTCTCCTCGTCTTTGTAATGTCGCAAGTCCTGTGTTTCTATTCTAGTTGCATTCCTTCCATTCTTTCTTTTGGCTGAGATTTCTAGCTAATCTTCTCGCCTCATGCATTACCAAGTTGGTTTTATACTTCGTTCTTAGTCTTATTTTCTTCCTTTCCTTATCTTCCTTGACACCACATTTGTCTTTCTTTCTTCATCATATCTCTTATTACATTTACGAGTTCTTGGGTTCTTAATCATCTCGTCCTAATTCTCCCATCGCTAATCTGCTATCCTTTCCCCTTATCATTTTATTATGGGTCCTTGGTCCTATCTTTTTCCTTTCTTCATCCTCCTGTTGCTAGTCTCTTTTCCTTGCCTGTTAATAACTATCCTCACGAGTCATTAGACCTATCTTCTAATTCCTTTTCTCGCCTTCCTGTCGCTAGTCTCCAACGTCCCACAGGTATTACTAGAAAGTCAACGTTAAGGTTCAGTTCTTCTTCATCTAATTCCTTATCGTCTTTCCTGCATCTTAATATATGTCCTAACATAAGCGAATTCTTGTCCTTATACTCTACTTCTCTTCCTTATTCTCCTTTCGCTATTCTCCTAAAGTTCTACAGATATTAGCGGCAAGACAGGTTAAGGTTGATTTCAGCTTCATAATTCCTGTTTCCATTGTGTTGTCAGGGGATTAAATGACCCTCAAGGCGTGAAGGTCAAAAGTTAAAGTCCCAGGTAGTGCCACGAAGGAGGATGTAATCGTGGCTCTCGTTCTCGTCCGTTGTAAAGCTGAAGGTTATCCGAGAGGCTCACGAAGATTGATTTGACCTCGCGTTTATTTACAGCAATTTAGATGCTTAAAGTGGAGGATCTGGCGGCCTTGCGATGAGATTCTTTAGCTGGTGGTGGTGATGATAGTGGTGGTAGTGGTGGTGGTGGTGGTGATGATAGTGGTGGTAGTGGTGGTGGTGGTGGTGATGATAGTGGTGGTAGTGGTGGTGGTGGTGAGATTGGTGGTAACTTTGTTCTTCCTCCTCTGAGCTTCTTTTGGATTCTTCTTATCTTCAAGCTTACTACAAACACACACACACACACACACACACACACACACACACACACTCTCGGGACCCACTTACCTATGCATGAGAGGATTAGAGACACACACTACTATCTTCATCTCCACTCATTTTTCCCTCCTCTCCTCTCCTCTTCCTCCTCATCTCCCTCATTTATCACGCTTCTCACCCGTCCCCTCATTTTTCCTCCTTGTCTCCGTCTTATGCCCCACCTTCCTCCTTTCCCCCCTTCACTCTTTTTCCTCTCTGCTAATCCTAACACAGCAGTAGCATCTTGCCTTTATCTGCTGAAAATCTCCCTCTCATTCAGTCAGCTTGTTGTCAACGAGGAAGTGGTCTGAGAAGGATTTAGAGGAGAGAGGAACCGTTGATACAAGACGATGATAAGGTGGAAGAGGAAAAGGAAAAGTAAAGGAAGGAGGAGGAGGAGAGAAGAGAAGGTGAGAGAGGAGAAATAAAACAAGCTGCAAGGAAGCAATGAGAAAGAGAAGAACGAGAAGTAAAACCTAGGAATTCGTAGAGGTCGAATGTCTTTTTGGTTAATAATAAAACCCAAATTTAAGTAACAATAGAGGGACAATATGCTAAGAGAGGTAACAGGACAAGAGAATAGACGTTTAGGGGATGAGTGACGACAGTAACGAGGAAATCACACCTCTCCGTCACGTTTTGCAAGCCATATAAGTCTGAGATGAGATACTTCAAAATCTGATCCTTTCGTGAAGAGATTCGACTATTCACTAATTCTCTCTTTTACTAATCGAATCAAATGTGTCTCTAAAACTTTGTACTGGAGGAAACTATGTTCATTACACTGGCCAACCTTTAAACCTGCAAGAATCGTATCAATATCACTTAGAATCTCTTTGTAAAGGGAAACTAAGCTACTTACACCGCTCTCATTTTTAATCCGTCAACGAAACTGTACATTTAAACCAAGACAGGAGTGACACACGTTTACTACAATCAAGTTAGTATTAAAAGAACCTTACCTGAGGCCTCCCACGCTCACAAACGGGGACATTAAGTGTGAATCTCATTAGCAACGCAGACTCCTCCGGGCTAACTTTACGGCCGAGTCTTGGGGTGTAAAAAAAAAAAAGGGCCCGAAACTTATCCATAACATTTTCCGAGCGCTTAGTGCCTTAACGAAGCCTAAATGAATGGTAATGACGCCCGCTGATAAAGACGGAGGGGGGGGGGGGTAAGCTTCTGGGGTAATTTACTTTTTAGCTTTGTCCTTCTCAACTTTGTACCCTCTTATAATAATGATAATAATGATGAAAAGTAACTGATAATAGAAACATGACTAAGAATATGAAAAATGATAACAAAGCGTAAAAAGGAAGAAGGAAAATAAGAAAGACGAAGCTGGTGATGAAGAAGAAGAAGAACGAGAAGGATAACAAAAACAAAAAACAAGAACAAGAGCAAGGGGAAAAAGAACAAGTAAAGGACAAAAACTGAACAGGAATGCTAACAAGAACAAGAATATGAACAAGAACAACAAAAACAAGAGCATGAAGAACAAGAACAAAATCAGCAACACGAAGAACAACCAAGAGAACAAAAACAAAACAAATAAAAAGAAAATTAGGAAAACATGATTAATACCGGTAATGACAGGAAGAAAACAACACTAACTAACACACCAAAGCCACTCTTACCATAACAAAACGCAACAACAAACGTAATACTCCCTCCGCAGAAACGCATGACCTCCTTCATCAGCACCAACCTTATGTTCACCGTGCTTCTAGTTACCCTGAGTGCGTGCTTTGTTAACCTTTACTTTTTCCCTCTGTCTCTGCCTCTGATGTTGATGTTACTGGCGCCGAGGTTCTTGAATCAGCCGGAATGCAAGACGTTTTTTGACCCCGTGCTATAGCAGGCAAAGCGCGCGAGGACTTACCAAGGAGTTCTGTTCTTCCTTGGCACTGTTAAAGCCGTCTCATGGTGGTTAACTTGTACAGAGACGCGTGAGTTAGTGTTTTAGCTCGTTTAGGGGCTTAGAAGTGATTTTTCTTAACATGTGTTCACGTTTCTTCAGTTGGGGCAGAGCGTGGGAGGAGTTACCAGGGAGTTCTGTTCTTCTTTGGGACTGTTGAAGCCGTCTCGTGGCTAGTTATCTTGTATAGAGACGCGTGAGTTTGGGTTTGAGATCGTTTTGGGGGTTTGGAAGTGAATTTTTGAGCATGTATTCACGTTTCTTCAGTTGGGGCAGAGCGTGACAGGCCTTATCAAGGAGTTATGTTCTTCTTTGGGACTGTTAAAGCCGTATCGTGGTGGTTATCTTGTATAGAGACGCGTGAAATAGTTTTTAGTATTTTAATTCGTTTACGTGATTGGTAGTGAGGTTTTTTTTTTTTTAGTTAGGGCAGAGCGTGAGAGGACTTACCAGGGAGTTCTGTTCTTCCTTGGGACTGTTAAAGCCGTCTCGTGGTAGTTATCTTGTATAGAGACGCGAGAATCAGTGTTTTAACTCGTTTGCGTAATGGGAGGTGAGGTTTTAATATGTATTCACTTTCCTCCTTCAGTTTCACCTTCCCTTGCGTGGGTGGGGAGTATTTATATCTTTCCTGTATTTCTCGTTTTACTTTGCTATATTGTTTTCTCGCTATTATTTTTGCCATCGCTTCGTTCTTTTCCTTCTTCGTCCTTGTTGTGCTCCCTCGGTCCTCCATTCCAACTTTTACTCTCTTTCGCTGCATTCTTCTCGTTTTTGCCATTCTCCATTTCTTTTTCCTTGTCTTGGTTCCTCCGCCGTCTATTTATTTTCTCGCCTCGCGTCGCCTTTCTTTCGTCGTTGCGTGTATTCCCATCTTTCTTTATATTTTCTGTTCGGGAGTATTGTGTATCTCCAATAGTTTACTGTATATTTTTGTTTTCTTCTGAGTCATTAATATTTCATCGGATCTGTCACATTCATACCGGCTGTTGTATTATATAGTTTTACCTTTTAACCTAATCTATCCGTTCCCAAAACTGCTTCTCTGTTTACTATTCTCCTCTCGTGTTTCGATGTTTCTTCATCATTCGCGTTTTTCTTTAATTCAGTTCAGTAGTCTGCTTTTCCCTTGTTTCCATTTATCCACTCTACTCTATGCTCTCTCCTTCGTTTATACATATCAATTGAAACAATCCCTCATATGTATTCCTTCTATTTTTCATCATATCTGCACAGTACTGTAACTCTTTATTTACTCTCTATTTCACTCTTCACTGGGTCTTTATTCTTTAAATCATCTGCAGGCACAAAAACTCCTTATCTGTTATTCTTCTTTATTGTTCGTCATAATGCTCAAAGTACATCACCAAAGCCCCGTGGCTGTCTTCTGTAGTAATGCCAAGAAACGACACTCCACATTCCTGGGTCGGGCACGGCGAAGACGGGAGTCAGGCACCTTTAAACTGACACCACCCGACAGAGAGGGAGAGGGAGAGGCAGAGACAGGCATTCCCCCCATCTCTCTCCCTCCTCCCTCCCTCTCTCTCTCTCTCTCCTCCCTCATAAGCTCCCCAAAGTTCAACTGGTGGAGGGAAAAACTGGTGGAGGTAAAACTCGTATGGCTCTGACAACTTTCACTGAGAGGGAGGACACAAAATAACTTTATTAAAATGCCCAGCGTAACTTTGGAGGACACTTTCTTTGTGCATAAGATATTCAATAGGGAAAGTTTCACCCCCTGGACCCTGCTCTCTCTAAGTCCTCGCCTCTGAAGATTTTTCATTTGCTGGTTTTATCGGTGGAGAAAGAGTTGAAGTGGACGGACGAGAGGCGGCAGGGGAGAGGGCGGTGGAGAGGGATAGCGAGTAATGGTTTCTGGACCGAGCGAGGAGACTGTGATGGTAGTGGTGGTGGTGGTGGTTGTGGTGTTGTTGTTGATGGTGATGGTAGTAATGAGTAAGTCATCTCAGTAGTGATGGTGGTAACGTTGGTGGTGATAGTGGTGGTAGCGGTGGTGTTAGTGGTGTTAGTGGTGGTGGTGGTGGTGATGGTGAGGCATAATTGACTTAATTACGGTGGTGTTTACTTAAACTTCCTCGCAGACTTTCTTGTGTGTTCTTAAGCATTCAGCCTTTTCTTCTTCTTCCTAATCTTCTTTTACTTTTTATTTTCCAATCTCTTTTTCTTCTTCTTGTCTTCGCGTTTTTCATTCGCAATATTAATCATTATGTCAAGTTTTGCTACTTTTTTTTTTTTTTTTTTTTTTTACAGCAAAGGAGACAGTTCAAGGGCACACAAAAAGCAAACATTAATGAAAAAAAAAGCCCGCTACTCACTGCTCCTAAAAAGAATCCAAAGAGGTGGCCGAAAGATAGGTCAGTTTTGGGAGGAGAGGTGTCCTGATACCCTCCTCTTGAAAGAGTTTAAGTCGTAGGCAGGAGGAAATACAGATGAAGGAAGATTGTTCCAGAGTTTACCAGCGTGAGGGATGAAAGAGTGAAGATGCTGGTTAACTCTTGCATAAGGGGTTTGGACAGTATAGGGATGAGCATGAGTAGAAAGTCGAGTGCAGCGGGGCCGCGGGAAAGGGGGAGGCATGCAGTTAGCAAGTTCAGAAGAGCAGTCAGCGTGGAAATATCGATAGAAGATAGAAAGAGGCAACATTGCGGCGGAATTTAAGAGGTAGAAGACTATC
Source organism: Eriocheir sinensis (assembly GCF_024679095.1). NCBI lineage: Eukaryota > Metazoa > Arthropoda > Malacostraca > Decapoda > Varunidae > Eriocheir > Eriocheir sinensis. Next base: position 208,602 of record NW_026112100.1, read on the forward strand.
AGTATGAGGAGGAGAGCTGATGAGACGAAGAGCCTTAGCCTCCACTCTGTCCAGAAGAGTTGTGTGAGTGGAGCCCCCCCACACATGAGATGCATACTCCATACGAGGGCGGACAAGGCCCCTGTATATGGACAGCAACTGTGCAGGGGAGAAGAACTGGCGGAGACGGTACAAAACGCCCAGCCTCGAGGAAGCTGATTTAGTAAGAGATGAGATATGAAGTTTCCAGTTGAGATTTTGAGTTAAGGATAGACCGAAAATGTTTAGTGTTGAGGAAGGTGATAGCTGGGTGTTGTCAAAGAATAGGGGATAGTTGTTTGGAAGATTGTGTCGAGTGGATAGGTGGAGAAACTGTGTTTTTGAGGCGTTGAAGGACACCAGGTTCTTCTTGCCCCAATCGGAAATAATAGTAAGGTCTGAGGCTAAGCGTTCTGCAGTCTCCAGCCTTGAGTCGTTAAGTTCCTGACTACTACTACTACTGCTACTGCTACTACTACTACTACTACTACTACTACTACTACTACTACTACTACTACTACTACTACTACTACTACTACTACTACTACTACTACTACTACTACTACTACTACTACTACTTTTTTTTTCTACTACTACGGGCCTCCATCTATTAGAGTTGCGTTGTGAGCGATATTTTCTCTCATATCCTTTCACAAAGCAATTCATTGGCCCCACTACTACACTACTACTACTACTACTACGACTACTACTACAAATCAACCACACAAAGGACGAAAAATTTATCCCTTCCCCGAGAAATGATCTACATCCTGCACACACACACACACACACACACACACACACACACACACACACACACACACACACACACGCAGACACGCACACGTACGTACACCCACCCACATATATCACTCTACAGCTTTAATGAGTGTAAATATACGAAGGAGAAGCGAAAAGAAAAGAGAAAAGGAGGTGGAAAAAAATACTGTGTCGCCAGCATCTTTTTTTAACCCCGGTTGAGAGAAAGAAGATAGATAAAAAAAAAATGTTTTAGCTCTGCGGTGACCATTAAATCACGGCTGGAAATGTTGAAATATGGAGGAAGAGGAAAAAATTGTATGAGAGAGAGAGAGAGAGAGAGAGAGAGAGAGAGAGAGAGAGAGAGAGAGAGAGAGAGAGAGAGAGAGAGAGAGAGAGAGGAGAGAGAGAGGAGAGAGAGAGAGAGAGGAGAGAGAGAGGAGAGAGAGAGAGAGAGAGAGATTGAAACCAAGAATCAGACAAAGACAAATAAATAAATAAACAAAAATACACAACCCCCCCAAAAAAAAAAAAAAAAGGTACACAATCAAAGGAGAAACAGACGTAAAGGGACACAGAAAGACGGACAGAGACACTCGGAGACACACAGATACATATTAAGAAAAGCAACAAGGGAGGCCGCATAAGGACAACCACATAAACAGACCTAAAGACACCCACACACCACAACAGGAGAAGCAACGAGAGAAAACCACAAAGGGGAAGGTCCTGAATAACGAGGAAATTGTAGAGATAGTCCTTAATCTCATCCCCCGTCCCTTCCCTTCCTCCTCCTCCTCCCCCGCCTTAACTTCCAGCCACTGACGATTAGATTAGAGAATAACTAATCCCCCGCTGTTGTCGTGGAGGATAATAGCCATCTCATTGTGCGCGTTAAGCCAATACAGCAGATGGCGGCAGGGGGTAACAGTTAAGATGCCAGAAGCCCGACTGCTGGTTGAACTTGCTGAGGAGGTTGTAGTAATGTGGCTTAGAGCAAGAAGTACAGCGATGTGAGTGATATGAGAACAGGGAGTCAGAGAGAGGAAGGTGATTCAATAGTGTGATTTGTTGGGGGTATTTAGAGAAGAAAAACACGTACACTCATAACCACGCCCTCTTCAGAATGTTTTAGCTCTTAATGGAAAAAGTACAGCGACGTGAGTGAGATGAGAACAGGGAGTCAGAGAGAGGCAAGGGATCCATTAGTTTGATTTGTTAGGGAAATTTAGGGAAGAAAAACATGTACACTCATAACCACGCCCTCTTCAGAATGTTTAAGCTCTTAATGGAAAAAGTACAGCGATGTGAGTGAGATGAGAACAGGGAGTCAGAGAGAGGCAGGGGATTCAATAGTGTGATTTGTTAGGGGTATTTAGAGAAGAAAAACACGTACACTCATAACCACGCCCTCTTCAGAATGTTTTATCTGTTAATGCAAAAAGTATAGCGATTTCAGTGAGATGAGAACAGAGAGTCAGAAAGAGGAAGGTGATTCAATAGTGTGATTTGTTGGGGGTATTTAGAGAAGAAAGACACGTACACTCATAACCACGCCCTCTTCAGAATGTTTTATCTGTTAATGCAAAAAGTACAGCGATTTGAGTGAGATGAGAACAGAGAGTCAGAAAGAGGCAGGGGATTCATAAGTGTGATTTGTTGTGGGTATTTAGAGAAGAAAGACACACACACTTATAACCACGCCCTCTTCAAAAGGTTATAGGTTTTAATGCAAGAAGTTCAATAGTGTGAAGGAGATAGAATAATGAAGCAGGAGGAGGTAGAGGCCTTACTTGTGTGACTCATTGGGGTTATTTAGAGAATAGAGACACACACATATCTATAGCCACGCCCTCTTCAGAAGGTTATAGATTTTAATTCATGAAGTACAGTCGTTTCAGTGAGATATAAAGAACACTTATAAAGGAATAGGTAGAGGCTTTGTTAGTGTGACTCATTGGGGGTATTTAGAGAGATGAGGCACACACACTTATTGCCACACCCTCTCCTTGTCTCCGTCACCTCGCTAGACACGCCCAGGACGTCGTAAGTGGGCCGGGGCGAGGGCTGTAAGAGGGAAATGTGTTAATTGGCGAAGATTTTAAACTGTGCGGTGCGAGGTGAGATGGGGACGTGTGCAGGGGTGAGGAAGTGCAAGGAAGGGCGGAGCAGGAAGCGCCAGAATGTGTGTGTGTGGGTGGAGGAGGAAGAGGAAGAGGAGATGAGAGCAAAGAAAAAGGGGAGGACTTTTTTATGAGGCCGAGGCAGGAGAGGAGGGAGGCGGAGGTGGTCGCGGGATGGAGTACGCGAGGGAGAATGATGCCTGAGGTAAGTGGAGAATGGATGGCGCCGGAAAATAGAGGATTTTTGGAAAGTGGAGATGCCGCGAGAAAATAGTAGAGTGTTGCATAAAAGGAAGGAGAGTGTTGCGGTGCGGGGAAATAGCATCAACAAAGACACGTACCTAAAAAAAAGAGAATTATGTATGCATACCCTCAACCATGCGCGGGAAACAGGTGCATATAACTTAGTGTAAAAATACTGAACTCTTGCGGCATAATGAAGGATGAGGACGATTTATTTTAACGATTGTGTGTCATGAAAGTGTGTTTATATTTGGTTATCTTCTTTTCAGGTATGTTTGCCGAGACGGGGCTCCCGGTGAGGCGCGGTGAGTAGCTCTTAATCCTACAGGACTTGCGCGGGGTACAAAACCCAAATTTCCGTTCTTGCGATACCGGGTCGATCAAACAAGGATATATGATGAAGTTAACAGTGAAGATTATCAGGCCACGGGGTCAGCAGAAGCTCCTGATCTATCAAGAGCTATCATGGACGCCTTCCACACCGTCTAGGGTAAATATATGTGAATAATGTTTTGTTCGAATGTCATCTGTTAACTCTCAAAGCATTACTATAATGATTTATAATCATGTAGTGTTTATTTAATTAATGTTTATTGCGAAAATCGTTTTTACAAAAAAAAAGTACCCTTATTTTGGCGCTCTTCTGCACAGCTCGTAGCGTCGTCAGGAGGCGGCCACTCCCACAGGTGACGTGTCCAAGACCTGCGAGTGTGAGGGTCAACGCTCAGGCTTTCAGCTTTAGTTGTATCTGTTCCTCGATTGTTTAATATGGTCATATGTAAGATATTGGTGTTTTTTGTACTTGAGTTTCCCTTAAAACACTCAATTTCTGTTGCTAGTATTGAAACAGTAAAATAAAAGAAAATACACGCTATATTTGTCATATAACTTTTCAGTTTTAATAAATATTGATTGCAACTATTTGTTTACTTGTAAAGGTTTACGTTGTTCCGGCTTAGTGCAAGTGTTCCAACATTAACGAGAGTTTCCCAGCGCTTGTCTGGGAATGATGATAATTTGGGAAACGTACTCAAGTTCACACAATGTTCCTCTTGCACAGTACGTAGCAATTGGGGCGTAGGTAAGACTAAAGAAAAAATACGATCATAGTGAGAGAGAGAGAGAGAGAGAGAGAGAGAGAGAGAGAGAGAGAGAGAGAGAGAGAGAGAGAGAGAGAGAGAGAGAGAGAGAGAGAGAGAGAAGAGAGAAATTAAATTAGAGGCTCGTGAATACCTGAGTGTGAGGCATTAACTTAATAAAGTAGTGCAAATGTGGAAAATACTCGAGTAATTCCCAACGCCTCCCGGAACACAAGGATCGCGGACACGAGGGAAAGAAGAGAGCAAAAAGTTCGGGATTAGGATTAATGAGGGAGCAATTAATGTGGGCCGCGAGGATGAAGATGAAATGCCTTAGGAATTAGCGCCGGCGAGACTATGCAAAGTTTTCACGGTGGAGCTCGGACGCCTCGTGATGGGGTGTGTGAATTCAACTCGAACTCGCTATGTAAAAACACCAAACCGATTCCAACGTCCTGCTCCAAATCCTCTTACCCCGGACAAACCTGCAGTGAAGGCTACACGGGAACTCACTCTTATATACGTGTCATTCAACGGAAAACAATCTTGGCAATACCGTTCTCAGAGCAGCGAGCGTAAGTTTACGTTAAATATCTGAGAAAGATTAATGAAGCCTGAGGGAAAAGAACCAGGCATAATGTTTTAGAATTTTCAGCACTTAAGCTCTACACAAATCCTGGAACTGTCCATATCGGCAGACTAAAAAAAAAAAAAAAAAAACTATACGGCGAAGATCAAACGTTGTAGAGCAGCTTTTCGTATTGCCATTTTCATTACTAAATACATTCCATGCATTCCTGTGGTTGTCCAGTGTGTTAAAGCGTCAATGCTATAAAAATTAAGAGCCAGGGTGAGTCAGTTCGAACCCCCATTGCCGGCACGTGACGCTAGTAAGGGCTTTCGATCCTAAACCCAAAGACAAACCCAGAACCGCGACCCCATGTGAACATATGTACCCTTTTTGTTGCACTTGCGCAGTGCCCTTTGATGTAAAAAAATATATAATAATAATAAAGAGTAAACCCGATGCCAGAGAAATGTTGAAAGACCATAAAAGCCCTCTTTGATTTTTGGTTCGTCAGTGCAAGAGACAACTGACAAATGAGCGCATCTCTGAAATATAAATGGAAGAGAAGCAAAATCTACCATGTCATTGCAAATCATCCTCGCACTAACACGAAGAGAAGCAAGACAGTTCTCCCGTTCAGCGCTTGGCAACGAGAAATCACACACGGACTTCAGAGGATAAAAGACCGTGATTTAAGACACTCGGGGCCTTTGATCCTCCCCTCCCGCTCCGCTGAGATGAGGAAACACCACTTCCTCTGTTCTTAATTAGGAGCAGGTAAAGGTGAGGAGCGTGGAGTGTACTGGGATCGGCGAAACAAAGGAAGGCGAGGTGTTTTGCTCTTCCTGCTGGTGATGAAGTTCGAAAACGTATGATGGTACTTATTTTCTTTCTTTACTTATTTTTCTGATTCAAAGGGAGTCATATAACATAAGTAACTAACCTTCTCCTTATTCTTTTGACCTGTTGGTGATGAAGTCTAGCAACGTAGGACTATTTTTTTTCTTTCTTTCCTCATTTTGTTGATTTAAAAAGCAAAGAGAGTCATATAACATAAGTAACTAAACTTCTTATTCTTTTGACCTGTTGGTGATGAAGTTCAGCAACGTAGGACAACATTATTTTTTATTTATTTCCCCTTTTTTGCTGATTTAGAGTCATACAACTTCCATAACTGATCAATTTCGTCTACTTTTGGCCTGTATCCCTTTGCATCGCTTCATAGGTCCTCTTCCTCTACTCGATCCTCTCTTCTACTTATCTACACACTAGTATTTTCAATTGCAATACACTTATTTATCTTACCTTATCTTTCCTCGCTAGAATACACCGTCATTTTCTTTGCCGTCCCACATTCCAAGATACCAACATGTTTTATCAACTTATCAACTTGTCCCCTCCTTGCGTTGTCGAGCCTTTCAGCATCACACTACAAAACGTGTCCCAGGAAGGTGACTGATGGCTGGATTCAAGGGAAATAAACGTTTTGATGCGACGGCTGTAGTTTTCGTTTAATATTTACATTTATTACACCGTGATTAATTTTCCAACAATCCCTCATGGCCGTGTGATGAGACAAAAACTCCAACAGGCACACATTATGCTCCTCCTGTCAGTCTTCAGGGCGAGGTTGTCCCGTCTCTACAGCATTGACTAGGAGCAGCGAGATGCGTAATTGCGTGCCGGAGTTATTATGCAGTAATTAGTAGGATTTGTTGTGCGAAATCACTGCCGAATGCAATCATGCTTTGTGTTCAGTCTGTAGTCCTCTGATCTCTAAGTAGATTTTCCACGCGTGAAACTCGTATTACTGCGATGTCATTGCCGGGCACGAATTTCGGCTTTTCTCTGCTAACGGGATAGCTGTCCTGTTCTGTTGGCTCTGTATTTTGGTTTGTTTAGCATTCATCATCCAGCGGCCTGACCAGCGCCTGTCCACCCTTCGTGGGGACCGTAAACCATTGTGAGAGCTTGTTTTATTTACGATTTACGAGAAACTAAACCTTGCGATTTATTTTGCTACGTTTTCAGTTAACTGAGCTATATGCGAACAAAGTAAACCCTGTATTTTGACACGCGCATGCACTATTGTGTCACGAATTTATTGAGAGGTTTGATTGCCTGAGGAGCAAGTCCTTTGTTAGGAGTTCGAGTGTCGTGTTTATCAACTCGTGAGTGGCGTCCGTCAGGGGCGCAAGATATACAGCAGCGGTAGTCGGTACATACGAATGACTAGCGAGGCCGTGATCACTAATTGGCTGTAGGAAGGGAAGACGCACTTCATCGAGCCGCGTCCTCTTAACAATGAAACCATTTAGGTCATACTTCTCTGGGAAAACTCGGAATAGGGAGAAAAAGGCGATGTATGTTAATTGGAGATCTACAGATGAAGCAAAATGAGTGAACTCTAATGGAAAATTATAATTAAAAAGAGGTGCATATCTTGCTGGTCTCAAGTGCCTATTCATCCAGTGCTGTGGAGTTAGGAGCATCAAAGGAAAATATATTGCCAGTAGAAGCTGTGTTGCTGTGAGGGAAGGGGACCGATGAGGAGGTTCATTGAGTTCCAGGGAGCAGAGAAGGAGGAGAAGGAAAGAAGTGATGGTATCCGTAGTAATAAAAGGAGTAGCAGGAGAAGATGATGTTTGAGTACCAGCTCCATTGCTGTGAGGAAGTGGGGAGAGATGCAGCTCAGAGTTGACGGGAACAGAGGAGGAAGGAATTACTAATCAGCACGTAATGGGAGTATATGTAGTGTTAGAAAGAGCATCATAGGTGGTGAAAGAGTAGGGAGAAATAATCGTGTGGAGAGATGATGAAGTCCTGTGTGTTGAAGGGAGCGGAGAGGGAGAACAGAAAAAATAGTGATGGAAGAAATAGCAGATGATAAGGAAGTGTAGGTAGAAGCACTCTAGTTGCCAGGCGCGAGGAGGAGGTGAGGAAGTCCTGTGAAGCGTACCTGTTGCCTGAGTCACCGGTAATGAGGTAAGGCTCCTTGTCTCGCCGCCTGTGAGGGAGTCGACGGAGCAGACTCATTAGCCGCACACGCGAACTTGCCGCTCAACCGAACTGGCATCGATGCGCAATAATTAGAGGCTGGCAAAAAGTCTCCATGCGGCGTGTGTACCAGCCGTGTAGTTAGTCAATGCCTTGGTTCGAGCCCCTTTGGTAGTGTAGTTAATGTTATTTTGTTGCATGATATAATATTTGGGTAATACAAAGCCTGTATGTTTGATCTTTTTATTCAGGTTTTTCTTTTTTGTCTCTGGTCTGCTTTAGAAACACAGGGATCATAATAATTTCCTTTTTTGCCTCTCGTTTCTATCTATCTCTCAATTCTACATCCTTTAATAGACTTTTCCTTTCTTTCCCTCATCATTCACGGTTAAAAAGGCAATATTTTTTTTAATGTGTGTGTGTAGATGTATATATATGTGGATGTGTGTGTGTTTCTCTCTCACACGCTCTCCCTCTCTCTCTTTTTCCCCCCATTCCTTCGTATCCAATGCATAATACCAATTTTTCACACTCACTGAGGCGTGGCCACGGTCCCTGGTGGATATCGATCCTTTTAAATCAAATAAAACGCGTTTGCAAATAGTTTCACGTCGCTGCTCTCCGAAATTAGCTCCAAGTGTCGTAATATAGCAGAGGCGGCGGGCGGGAGGACGGGTGGACGGGCTTTCGGGCGGGCTGGGAGCAAGACGGTACGGGCTTGTGCTCCGAATGCCGGCCGCTGCTGATGCTTGAACGAGGGACAGCCGGGTGTGTGTGCTGAAGACATTGTCCGTCCGTGCGTCTGGGCGGCTGCTGGCTGGCTGGCGCGGGAACTTGATAGAGCACAGGCTGGCGAGGCTGGAGTGGAGTCGCCAGTGTGGAAGTTGGAGTGTGTGTGTGTGTGTGTGTGTGTGTGTGTGTGGGATGTGGGTTAGTGAGGGTGTCCGTGTGCTTGTGTGTGTGTGTGTGTATAGGTGGAGGGTCCATGTCCTTGTGTGCGTGGAGGGGTGTCTGTGTGTGGGGGAGAGGGGGGAAACTGCGTGTTTTCTGAAAGTCTATTCCTTCAATGCGAGAAAAATCCAAGTTTCAAGCTTTCATTGGGTCTAAAAAGTAAACATTCATCATTTAATAGAAAACACATGATGAACTATTTGAGCGCCATGATTTTCTGATTCTATTCCTGATTCTATTCTGATTCTATTCCTTCAATGCGAGAAAAGTCCAAGACTCCTGCTTTCATTGGTTCTAAAAAAAGTAAACATTTGTCATTTTATCGAATACACACGCGCTCGCTGGATCAATTTCCTTTTCCTCCCTTTTTCAAGTCGTCCCTTCGCTTTGATCTTTCTCATTTCCTTATTTTCCTCAAAGGCTGTCCAATTTCATCACTACCTGGCTCTGGCTTGTGCTCTGTGTCCGTCCGCCGTCTCGTCTTTGAGTTCCCGTTTTTTTACTTGATCTTATCCTGTGCATCGTTCTCTTCCTCGTCTTCCTCATCCACCTTCCCTTCTTTGATTAATCTTTTCTTGTATTTGATGTTCTTTCCTGTTCTAATTACTGGTCAAACTCCTTCCTTTCTTTGTCACTCTTTACTCTTTTTCTGCTCTTTTTCTGATAATGTGCATCGTTCTCCATCCTCTTCCTCTTCCTCCCCTTCTTTGATTTGTCTCTTCTTGTACTTGTCGTTCTTTCCTTCTCCATTTACTCGTCAACGTCTTTCCTGTCCTTGCCATTTTATTCCTTCAAGTTTTTTGTGCTCCTTCCTTGTAGTTACTCTCATCTTTCTTCTCTTGATTCGTCCTCCACGCCACATTGATTAATTTAAACATGATATTCCTGCATTCTCGTCAACGTTCTTCCTGCCTTTGTCCTATTTTCCTCATTATTTTGTCTATTATTTGTTCCTGATCATTACTCTCTTCCTTTTTCTTATTTTTTCCCTATTCACTCATTCTCGTCATCGTCCCCTCATTACCCCATTAGTCCAGCTACGTTTTCTTCTTTTCTCTTTTCTTCCCTCAAGGTTTTCGTTCCGTTCCATTCTGCATCCACTCCGTGTTCCACTATGTCTATCTTATTTAACCTTGGTGTCGAAACTAGAAACAGACAACCAACGCTCATGTCATTTGCAACTTTCCGAGCACCTTCATAGCTCCTTAAGTATTCACTCTTCCTCCTCATATACACGCATAGGTTTACACACTAGAGGTTATTATAAAAGGTGCAAAGTTATCATATTCCATCCTCGGTTCATTTATTTTTTTTCCTTTGCTGCACCAACCAATTTAGCGTCTTAAATTGGAGCAGCATTACCTCTGAGCTCCTGGAACCTGCTACAAAGACGTGCTCCGTTTCACTATTGGATTACATTATATCTCATTTTATTCAGAGGTCGCCGCCGCCGCCTTTGCCACTGCCAATTCGTTTTAGCTTCAAAAAGTGGAGTGTGCGTGTGCCTTCGTTTACTGGTTCACTCAGTTGCTTTGGTGTATTATCTCGCAGCTGAGGCTCATCATTCTTTTCCTCCCTCTCCATCTTTTATTCATGCTCATCATCCTCTCGCTTATGTCTGTGTCTGTGTGTCTGTGTCTGCTTGTCGGTCTCTCTCTCTCACACAGACTTGCTCTCAACCTTTATTCTCTTCTCTCTTCTCATATGTCCGTCTGTCGTGCTCACTCTCACTATCTATCTACCTCCTCTCTTCTGCTCACCTCACCTCACCTCACCTCACCTCACCTCACCTCACATCATCTGACCTTGCCTTGCCTTACCTTACCTCACCTTACCTTACTTCACCTCACTTCACATTACCTCACCTAACCTTATCTCACCTAACTTAATTTAATTTAACGTAAGTTAAGTTAAGGCTAAGTTAAGGTTAAGTTAAGGTTAAGTTAAGTAAAGGCCAAGTTAAGGTTAAGTTAACGGCTAACTTACGTTTAGTTAACTTAAGTTAACGTAAATTATGTTAACTTAAGCTCAACATAACATAACTCAACATAACATAACTCAACATAACATAACATAACATAACATAACCTCACCATTCCCTATCTCTCCTCTCCTCTCTCTCTCTCCTCTCCTCTCTCGTATCAGGACACAGGTGCGGCACGGAATACCTCTCGGCGGATAAGTGTGGGCGTGATGTGTGTTGGTGTTGAGGGAGGATTTCGGTCTTATTTTTATGTATTTTTTTCCCCGTCAACTGAAGAGTGAAGGGGAATAATATTTGTTGTGGGATGTTACGTTTGTAGATAAAGATTCAATGTATGTTTCTTCTATGCTTTTATTTTTGTTTCAGTATGTTCTTTTGTGTTGGTTTGTTGAATATTGCCAACTATTCTAACTTTTCTCTCTTTCAGTTCTTCGTATTGTGTTTCTGGATCAGTCAAGTTTCTCTCCCGGTTGACATTTTTCATTTCATTTTCATAGTTGCGCGCTCTTTTAATCTCTCGTGACATAGTTGCATTCGTTTCATATTTTATTTTAATTTTCCTCTGCGGAGAGATTCATGTTCAGACGCTGTTCACTCTCACATCAAATATTTCCAAGAGGCACAAAGGGAATTAGTCGGGTTCTCATACGTGCTTTTTCAGGTTCACGGTGCAGAAGCCTTGTTACTACCCTGAGAATCATAAAACTACCGATGGGAAGCCCTTTACCTTCCACGCAAGCCTTATTAATTGTTCATGCAGGAATGCTGGCTGACACACGACACTGCGAGCTATTTATTGTGAGCCCTAACTTATTATTTTTCAGTGTATGTCTGTGTTTGTGTGTGAGTTTGTGTTTGTGTGCGAGTGTGTAAGTGCTTGTGTGTCTGTGTGTGAGTGCTTTTGTGTATGTGTGTGTTTAAAGCTTAACACAGACGCGCCATAAACTCTGCCTAGGCGCCCATAACACTTACTTGGGCCGGAATGCGACGCGCCATCCGTTTCGTCACTAATAGCAATGATGTGTCGCGCCTTTCCCAGTGTTCCCGAGGCCGAGCTGAAAGGCGGCGCAGCGCGGAAATTGTTCACGGGCACCAAGGAGAGCTAATGTGTCTTGTGGTTTATGGGTTGAGCTGAGAATAGAATGTGTTGTGCTTTGTGGGTATAGCTATGAAGAGTGTGTATAGGGGGGCTCAAGTGTATGTGTGGGGGGGAGGAGGGTTTGTGTGAGAGAGAGAGAGAGAGAGAGAGAGAGAGAGAGAGAGAGAGAGAGAGGGAGAGGGAGAGGGAGGGGGAGAGGGTGGGGGAGTAGAGCTGCGCCATGGTGAGAGATGCTGGACTCTGTTTAAAGGGTGTTGGGCCATACACACGCCAAAGTTAGATTGTGCCCAGCGTCGCTTCTTCCTTGCCTCCTCCTCCTCCTCCTCCTCCTCCTCCTCCTCCTCCTCTTGTTCCTCCCCCTCTTCCTTCTCCCTCAACTCTTTTTTTTTTTTCCTCCTTCTTCTTTCTTTTTACAACTTTTTTTTCTTCATTTTCAACCACAACTACTTCACTTCCGGACAAAGGCCTTTCCCAACGTCCTCCACCTCTTTCTCATTTTCGTGTACCTCTCCACCTGGTTCTCATTCTGCCCTAACCTCTATAATTCTTGGGTTACACTTTCTTTCCTTCACCTATCACTTACCTGTACGCTTTAATCACCTACCTTATTGTGCATTACGTTTACGGTTTTTCTTCTTTAAATGTCTTACTTTTCGGTTTTCCTTTACTGACTTACTTTTCCAACGCATTCCTTCCTCCAGTCTTCTCTCTCCTCCTCTTCCTCCGCCTCCTCCTCCTTCTTCTCCTCCTCCTTCTCTAGGTTCTCGGTACAGGGTTTCTCTCTTAACGTTGTGTCTCCTTAGTTTCTCGTATTTCAGAATATTTGTTTCTATTCCTTTCCGCATCGGCTCCTCTTCCTCCGATTCACGCTTCACACTTCTCCTTCGACTCACACCTCGCGCTGATTCACACTTCATCGATTCACACCTCGCGCTGATTCACACTTCTTCGATTCACACTTCACGCTGGTTCACACTTCTTCGTTTCACACTTCACGCTGATTCACACTTCTTCGATTCACACTTCACGCTGGTTCACACTTCCTCGTTTCACACTTCACGCTGGTTCACACTTCTTCGATTCACACTTCACGCTGGTTCACACTTCTTCGATTCACACTTCACGCTGATTCACACTTCTTCGATTCACACTTCACGCTGATTCACACTTTTTCGATTCACACCTCACGCTGATTCACACTTCTTCGATTCACACTTCACGCTGACTCACACTTCACGCTGATTCACACTTCTTCGATTCACACCTCACGCTGATTCACACTTCTTCGATTCACACTTCACGCTGATTCACACTTCTTCGATTCACACTTCACGCTGATTCACTCTTCTTCGATTCACACTTCTTCGATTCACACTTCTTCGATTCACACTTCACGCTGATTCACACTTCTTCGATTCACACTTCACGCTGATTCACACTTCTTCGATTCACACTTCACGCTGATTCACACTTCACGCTGATTCACACTTCTTCGATTCCCACTTCTTCGATTCACACTTCACGCTGATTCACACTTTACGCTGATTCACACTTCTTCGATTCACACTTCTTCGATTCACACTTCACGCTGATTCACACTTCTTCGATTCACACTTCTTCGATTCACACTTCACGCTGATTCACACTTCTTCGATTCACACTTCACGCTGATTCACACTTCTTCGATTCACACTTCACGCTGATTCACACTTCTTCGATTCACACTTCACGCTGATTCACACTTCTTCGATTCACACTTCACGCTGATTCACACTTTACGCTGATTCACACTTCTTCGATTCACACTTCACGCTGATTCACACTTCTTCGATTCACACTTCACGCTGATTCACACTTCTTCGATTCACACTTCACGCTGATTCACACTTCTTCGATTCACACTTCACGCTGATTCACACTTCTTCGACTCACACTTCACGCTGATTCACACTTCTTCGATTCACATTTCACGCTGATTCACACTTCTTCGATTCACACTTCACGCTGATTCACACTTCTTCGATTCACACCTCGCGCTTTCTGATTCGGTTCACACTTCGCGCTTCCCCTTCGATTCACACTTCACACTTTCTGATTCGTCTTCTCTCTGCGGCACCAAGTTCGGGTTTTATTTGCTGCAGTTTCATTTTTCATCCTTGTTCCGCCGACCAAAATTTGTGTATTGTATTTTGCACAAAGGAATATCCGGGCGAACACTTATCGCTTTGACAATTTTACCGTAGAAATTTACTGCCTAAAAAATTACACTCATATAGAAATAATACTTTTCACATTTGGTAATCAGTGGCAGTACGTTGCTCTCCCTAAATTCATAAAATTATTTACTCATGTATTCAGAGATATTATTTCTTCACCTAAAAAGAGGAGCGTTTTGCTGGCATTACAATTAAAGCATTGGAGGCAATGCAAATACTTCAGTAGAAAAAACAGAAATATCGTATTCGTTATTAAGAAAGGATACGTCGAAAGGGTTATTATGAATATATAAAGATGTGAATATGTATGTATATATGTATGAGAGAGAGAGAGAGAGAGAGAGAGAGAGAGAGAGAGAGAGAGAGAGCAGGAAAGAAAGAAAGGAAGAAAGATGGAACGAAAGTGAGAGACATACAGATAGATACAAACAGAGAGAAAGAGACAGAGACTGAGAGAGAGATAAAAAAATGCAGAGAAACACACAGAGAGAGCGACTATCTGAAGGGAGGAAGGCAGTGACGGGCGGCAGGAATTGTAAGGGGGGCGTGGTGGGCCGGTCGCCGCGGGACGGGAGGGGCGTGGCCGCGCGTGGCTCTGGTGGGACGACACAGATTGCTCCGAGACACGATAGCCAGGCGGAGGGTTTGTGGGACCACGCTGACGTAAGGCTGAAGGGTGGGAACGGGACAGGCGAAGATGAAGATGGGGGAGGAGAAGAAAGTGGAGGAAAAGGAGGAGAAAATCATTACCATCATCGTTCTTGTAGTGTTGAGGGCTGGCGTGGATAGTAGTAAGCCATGAATGAAGGTAATGAGCACTGAACGATATTTATGTAAGGTCGAGGCGAGGTGGGGTGCCTTCAAACAGGTAGAGGATGTTATTTCAGTTTGTAGATAAATTGATGGATAGATAGACACACAGATAGACACAGAGATAGATATAACAATTGATTAGTTTATTGCTAGATACGAAGTCCAGATCATTTAATCGGCAAAGTACTGTATGTTTTATTATCCATTGCGAGACTGCAGACAAAAAAAGAACATGTGAGCAATTTTGCCTCACTTTAGTTATGGAGACGAAGAATCCCCTCTGAGAGAAGTATCAAATGCCCCTTCAGCTGTAATTCTCTCAAAGCGCTCATAAACTTGACGCCTTACTGCTGGTTCTGCTGTTGCTCCTTCCATGTCTCTCTTGTCAGTCGTTCGAGATATATTAAAGGGATGTAGGCGATTGATGAATATACTTCCGATGAAAGCAGGAAATCAATTGTTTTAAATACCTCTTCAGTAGACCTCTGTCGATATACATGGCTTTCAAGGCCTTCGTGAACACTGGCGCATTGTAATAACTATACTGTTGCTGCCGAGGCTGACTGAGCGACGGGATCATCCGCGTGCAACAAAGCGCCTCTTGTTGACACGTTAAGGGCGATAGACAGACGCCTAGGTTCTGTAGACGCGGCGCGCTGAGTGAATAATCAAGAGCCAGCGGACAACGCCCACCAGTCTTCTGAAGGTACTCCGAGGGGTGGTCATGGTCCGGGGAGACTGAGCAGGACAATCTCGCGAGCTTGTGTCCTTCACCGCCTATCACGGCCTGTCTTGTGTTATATACTGTCCTTCATGCACCAAATATTGTTCACCAGTTATTGATAGACAGAAAGACAGTCTGTAAGAGAGAGAGAGAGAGAGAGAGATAGAGAAAAGCAGAGGCAGATAAATAGTTAAAGGGGAAAAATAGCTAAAAGAGGATAAATTATGGGGAGACGAAGTAGAAAGCATTAATAGAGAGAGAGAGAGAGAGAGAGAGAGAGAGAGAGAGAGAGAGAGAGAGAGAGAGAGAGAGAGAGAGAGAGAGAGAGAGATATATACAGTGACAGAGAGATGACATTTAAAGAAGTGGAAAGTAGATAAAAGAAGACAGAGCGGAGGGAGACGAACGAATAGAAGGAGGCGAATGAAGATGGTGGTATAGAGAAGCATGAGGCGTAGGAGAGAAACAAGAGTATGATCTAGAATAAGCAAAAAATTAATTGTAGCATAGGCGGCCGTGGGAGGGAGGAACAGGCTAGAACTGGAGGCGGAGGTCCGGGCGGGAAATATTCAGGAGGGCGCGCCAGGCCTTCCCACGCGTCCTGCCTTGCTGTGGCGGCCTGACCTTTAAACCCGCACATGTGTCTCCGATTAGGTGGCTTGTACGTGGCGATGTAAGTGCTGTCAAGGCTGAATTCCACTACTTGACTGATTGCTGTTTTTATATATGTGCTGAATGACATCAGGTGTGGGAGAGATAGGAAATTACTAATAAGGGATAATATATCTAAGGAGGAATGTTCATTATTGGGGAATTTTCCATTTCGTAATTTTTAAAAGTCAAGGAAATGATTAATCTGAAATTACTGGATTTTATGAAGGGACTGAACATCCAATAATCATGATATCTGCATTTCATGAATGATTGATTGAATTTTCACAAAGAAAAAGTATGTACGGTATTGTATTTTTCCCTAATAACGAAATGCTTTGTGAAGCTCATTAAGAAAATTAATATATTTTGCGTACGAATTTTTAGCGAAAAAATGCAAAGCGCAGCAAAATTCTTGGTGGTGCGATATCGCGATGGCTCGTTTTTACAGACGAGGAAGGAAAACGAAAAAAAGATTAAATGCGATCCCGGAAAAAATATATTTGGATTGGTGAAATAAAAATGCGACGCTGAGGCCCGTTGACTGCAGTGTGTAGAGCTGAATGGTGGAGGGAAGGGGCTCGAAAAGCGGGCAGGGGATGGCGAAGGGCGCGTGTTGACTCGGCTGTTCACGGGAGTTGACTTTTGCAATACTTTTCGGGGAAGCAAGGCGAAAGTTGTATTTGCACTCGGTTATTAAATGTCTTTCCAAACACCCGGACCATGAGGCAAGCTTCTTACACTTAAGCAACGCCATTGTTCAGGCTGCGAGTGGGATGAGCAATAAAGATCTCACACCCGCGACGAGGAGGGAGTGACTGACAATGGAGAA
>NW_026112101.1:0-47500 GCF_024679095.1 Eriocheir sinensis
ATGGCAATAATAAGAAGAAAAAAAACACGCTGATAAAACAAACAAACAAACAAAAACACACCTAACCTATGAACCAATACCCTTGATTAATACACCCACCTACCTACCTACCAAATTACCTACCTAACTAACTAACTAACTAACTAACAACACGAGGTCCAAGCACACCTCACACCTGCCGTCACCTGGCTACCTGTTCATGATTCACACACCTGTATCATGCATTCACTTCCTGCAAGGTACTCTGTGACCCCTACCACCTACACACCTGCCCACCTGCTCCCTCACTACCTAATGGCCGAAAGTAGTAAGTGGTAAGTGGGTGGAAAGGAAGGGAGAGGAGGAGGAGGAGGAGGAGGAGGAAGAGGAGAAGAACAAAACTCCAACGACAAATTATCCTCAGTTATCTCTTCATCTCCTTCTTTGCCTCCTGCCAGCACCATCTCAAGGAGGAGGGAGGAGGAGGAGGAGGAGGAGGAGGGAGGAGGTGGTCAGTGCTCTCTATCATAATAAATTAATAAGGTTTCGACAGAGAGAGAGAGAGAGAGAGAGAGAGAGAGAGAGAGAGAGAGAGAGAGAGAGAGAGAGAGAGAAAATGAAAGAAAAGAAAGGAGGAAAGGAAAAGAAAGCAAGTAAGTAAGAAAGAAAGAAAGAAAGAAAGAAAGAAAGAAAGAAAGAGAGGAAAGAAAAGGGAAAACTAAAAACCAAAACCGAAAGGAAAATAACAAACAATTAATATGAAAAGGAAAAACAAAAGAAAAATAAATAAATAAACCTTGAAAAATAATAATAACAAAAAATAAAGAAAAACAAAGAAAGTAAAAAAAAGAAAGAATGAAAAAGATAAAAATTAATAAGAAAACCAAAGAAAGGAAATAAAAAAACTACAAAAAGTACCAAAAAGAAAAACAACCAAAAAACAACAACAAAAAAAAAAAAAAAAAAAAAAAAAAACGTCAATAACCTCTCCTTCTTTGACCTCTGCTTCTCTCCCTCCGTCGGAAAACAAGATAACGAAGGAGGGGAGGAGGAAAGGAAGGAAGGAAAGGAGGAAGGAAAGAGGAAGGAAGGAGGGGGAGGAGGTGGGGTGGATGACCGAAAAAAGATAACCTTCCAATCATAACAACAATAATAAAAATAATGATGGTTATGATTTTTCTTTTATTTTCATGGTCATCACTCACGCTTTATTTTTTTCTCTCTATTTGTTTTGTTTATTATTTTTTTCATTTTACTTCGTCATTTTAATTGGCTTTTCGTTTTCTTTTTTGTTTTGTCTTTCAAATTCATATAAAAATAAAAGTCACCAGTTATCATTTCCCGTATTAAAATAAACTAGTAGCAACACACACACACACACACACACCACACACCACACCCCCACACACACACACACACACATACACGCCCCATCCCCACACACACAGACATGACCCCCACACACACAAGCACCCCCCACACACACACAGAAACAAATAAAACACTTAAAATTACAAAGATTCAGAATGAGGAGGAAGCTTAAACAGAGAAGATCCAGGAGGTCAGGAGGAGTATACCAATTATCGAGGAGGAGGAGGCGGAGGAGGAGGAGGAGGAGGAAGAACACAAACCCCTGTTCAGTATCTCTTTTTCCTCTTTTTTTTTTTTCATCACAAGCCAATGAATGACATTAAGCAAGAATTTTCTCAGCATTTACTTTCGTCCTGAGAGAGAGGGAGAGAGAGGAGAGGAAGAGGGAGGGAAGGGGAAGAGGAAGGAGGAGGAGGGAAGGGAAAGGTCGGACAGAGGAGAGAGAGGAGAGGAAGTAGGATGTTGGGGAGGAGGACAGAGTGGCAGGATGAGGAAGGAGGAGGAGGAGGAGGGAGGAGAATGGAAGACGTGGAAAGATGAGGTGGAGGAGGAGAGGAATATGAGAGAGGAGGAGGAGGAGAAAAGAAGTATAAGACGAATAAATATGTGGAGGAAAGGATAATTGTGAACAGAAAAAAAGAAAATTAGGAGGAAAAGAGAAAAGAAAAGAAAGAAGACAGCATAACAATTGACAAGAGAAAGAATGAAGGAGAAAAGATAGAAAAAGAATGATGATGAGAAGAAAAAAACCCAAAACAAAAAAAAAAAAAACTCGAGGGCAACAAAACAAACAAACACAAAAAGAAAAAAAACTATTAAACGCTAATAAAAAGTAAGGACATATAAGAAAAAATAATAAAGAAAAGAGAAGGAATCAAAACAGAAAAATAGCGATAGAAGTAAATGGGGAAAAGAGAAGAAGAAAAGAAGAAAGAAAGAAACAAAGAAAAGAAAAAACAGGAGATGGAGAGACAGTAGAAAGAGGAAAACAGGAGAGAGAGAAGAACAGAAAGAGAGGGGAGAGGAGAAGAGGGCAGGGAGGGCAATGGACGACAACACAAACGTTTTAAAGCTATATTTGGGCAAGTGGGACTTCCTTTCTCACTATCAGAAGAAGAATCAGGTGAGGAAGGAGAAATGGAGACAAAGGAAAACACTAACACTGGGAGGGGAGAAAGAAGGAAGGAAGAGGAGAGAGAGAGAAAGAGAGAGAGAGGTTGGGGTGAGAATGCGAGTGTAAGGGGGAGTGACCGGATAGATATGAAGAGATGGCAATGAGAGAGAGAATGAGAGAGAGACAAAGAAAGAAAGAAAGAGAGAGAGAATGAGATAAGAGAGAAAAGAAAGAATGAAGAGAGAATGAATGAATGGTAGAGAGAATGAATGAGAGAGAGAGAGAGAGAGAGAGAGAGAGAGAGAGAGAGAGAGAGAGAATAACAGATTCCACATCCGCGTGTCTTTGGTTCTGTGCATCTGTGAAATCTTTCTAGCTGTTATCTTTTATGTTTATATTTTTCTCTTTCTCTTTATGTCTTTTCCTCTTTATGTTGCTCGCTCATCATTCATGCTTTCGATAATGTTATCATATTTCTGTTACGATACCAAACACTTCCCCTATGTATTATTACCAGGAACACACACACACACACACACAGACACACACATACACACACACACACAAACACACAATGGTCGACGGGCAGCCTCCCACAGCGCTTCTTTGGACCGAATGAGAATAGAAAGAAAAGGAGAAAGAAAGGAAAAAAAAGAAGGAATTAGACCTTTACATTGAATTACCCCCCGCGACCCTCCCCCCCACATCCCTACCTGTCTACCTGTTCGTGTGTGTTTGTGTGTGTGTGTGTGTGTGTGTGTGTGTGTGTGTGTGTGTGTGTGTGTGTGTGTGACCAGTAAAAATAAAATCGATAAACCAATGAGATAAATAAAACAAGAATATATACATAGAGCTCCGTGCATTATAGAGCTTAACAATAAATTCAGGAGCTTCCAGATCCTATTAAAGAAACTCTTAACTGCATGAAGCTAAGGGATCGAAGCTCTTCTTTAATTCCGCCATTGTTGTTTATACTTATTTAAATGACTGATGATGATGATGATGAGGAGGAGGAGGAAGAGGAGGAGGTGAAAGAGGAAATGAAGAATGTGTAAGCGTGGTTCGTGTGTGTGTGTGTGTGTGTGTGTGTGTGTGTGTGCCCGCCAGGTGTTCATGACTACAGAATATTTGTAGTTTTCCCGCTGAGAAAAATTCATTATGGTGGTGGTGGTAGTGGTGGTGATGGTGATGGTACTACTACTACTGCTACTACTGCTACTATTACTACTACTACTACTACTACTACTACTACTACTACTACTACTGTTACCACTACTACTACTACCACCACCACCATCACCACCACCGTCATCACCATCCACCATCACCACCTGCTCACCTGTGTTGCTTATTTCCACTCAGGTGATCTTGGGACCCCATGACTAGGCGCTGTTTGTCGAGTCCTGCTGGGAGCCTTCATTAGGGGAGGAGGAGGAGGAGGAAGAGTCGCAGGAGGAGGAGGAGGAGGAGAAGTATCCATCTTAACCCATCCATATCTATACGGGTGGTCACACACACACACACACACACACACACACACACACACACACACACAGGGCCATGAATCATCAGTAAATCCCTGTGTTACATTTTCTTTTTCTCGAGCTCCGTTTTCTATTGTGCGCCGCCCGTCTCGAATGCCGGCGAGAGAAAGAAAACGGGAGGAGGCTTGCCTGGAATTATGCTTTATAAAGGGGGACAATGCCAGCTGTCTACGGGGAACTTCGACCCCCTCCGTGTGGCCCTTTTTTCTTTATTTTTTGCCTCTTCTCTCCCTTTCTCCCTCCCCCTCCCTGCCTTTTATTCTCCCTTGCTCTTTATTAAGTCATCTACTCGCCACAATGACTAGAGTTCACATTACCGCTAACTCATTTTTTATCATCTTTCGCTTTTTTTTGTTTTTTTTATTGGGTCGTCCATTGAAACACTTGAAGAATAAGTTTTTTTTTTGTGTGTGTGTGTTTGTGAAGTTCGTTTTTTTTCTCGTTTCGTTTCGTTGTTTACTGCGCAATAATTGACTTTGTTTTCGTTGTCTCTCTTTTTTTCCGGGTAGAATAATTTTTTTTATCTTCTGGGTTGACTATTGTTTCTCTTTTTGTTGACTGACTTACTGACTGACTGATGGATCCTCCCTCCGCCACTCTTGACTGACTTACTGACTGACTGACGGATCCTTCCACCGCCACCCTTGACTGATCGACTGACTGACTGACTGACGGGTTATCCTCGTCATTTCTATCATCTGTATTTATTTTCTTATATTGAATATGTATTACTGATATAGTTTGACCGTTCTTTGCAGAGAGAGAGAGAGAGAGAGATTAAAATAAAAACCGTGGCAGGAATAAGAGGAAAGAAATAGACGACTGAAAGGTGTGAGATAGACGAGTGAGGGCTGTGTAGGAGAGGAAGGGGGGAGGAGAGAAAAGGAAGAGGAGAGGTGAAAGGTGTATATGAAGAAAGAGGGAGAGAGCGATAAGAGACGAATAAAAAATGAATGGCACAATGAAGAATATTTTACGGATTGGGTCTTTCGGATTCAGGGCAGTATTACAGGTCGAATCAAGGAAGTTTAGGGTCGTTACGGAGTCATTCATCCAGAGCTCTGTAGGGACGCAAAACTTCTGGGATTCTATTTTTAACACAGCCCTCGGTCTTACACAGAAAACTATACAAAATACGAACACACACACACACACACACACACACACACACACACACACACACACACACACACACACACACAAATAATAAAGTGAAATAGTGAAATAAATAAATGAATGAAATAAAGTAAAATACATAATACACAGCAATAACAATAACGTAAGTAAAGAGGTATAGATTTAAAATAGCTTTTTCTGATAACTTGAAGGGGGGAAAAAAACGACAAACTGGAAGATGAGGATGATGATGATGATGATGATGAGGAGGAGGAGGAGGAGGAGGTTAAATGAAGATGGGGAGTAAGGAAGAGAATGATAAAAATGGAGAGGAGAAGGCAGAAGAGGATGAAGAGAGGAGTTGCTTCTTATTTTTTTTAGCCATTTTTTCTTTTTTTTACCATCGTTATAAAAGAAGGAAAAGTGAAAATTCTAAGTAAAATGATTCCTCGTTTTTTTTTCTTAATCCATCCACTACTTCACTTTTCTGTCCATCCTCTCTTCCTTTTCTTCCTAGTTTCCTTACTCTCTCCCTCCTTCCTCTTTCCTCCTTATTTACTCACTCCTTCCTCTTTCCTCCTTACTCACTCACTCCTTCCTCTTTCCTCCTTACTTACTCACTCATTCCTCTTTCCTCCTTACTCACTCATTCCTCTTTCCTCCTTCTCTCTGTCCTCCTATTTTCCTTTCCTTCCTTACTTCACATCGCTACTTCCTCTTCCTCTCCTCCTCCTCTTTGTCCTCTTTCCTTCCTTTCTTTTCTAACTCTTCCACATCATCGCTTCACTCTCCTCTCCTCTTCCTTCTTCCTCCCCTCCTCTTCCTCCGTCTTCCTCTTCACTTCTTTGTCCTCCTATCTTTCTTTCCTTCCTTCCTCCACATCTTTTCTACCTCTTCCTCTCCTCTTCTTCCTCCCTCTTCCCCTCCTCGTGTTCGTCGCCACACCTGTCATCAGCCTCATAATAACACAGGTGCTGCTCAGGTAACCCTTCCTCCCCTCACCCTCACCTCCCTTACCTCCCCTTTCCCTTCCATATCCTCCCCACCCTTCCCTACCCCTCCCCACCTTCCCCCTTCCCCCCTCCAATAATTTCTAAGGCTGTGGTGACGTGCTGACGGGAGGGATAAGGGAGAGACGCCCCCCTTCCCCCCCAACGCCGCCCCCCTTTACCCTACAACCTGCCAATCAAGCCTCCACGTGAGATTAAAGGAAAGACACGAAGGAATCAGAAAGAAATTGACTCGTACAGGAAAAAGGTAAAGAAATGAAAGGAAAAAAAATTATGTACCGGTGGATGAGGAATGACGGTGGTGGTGGTGGAGGAGGAGGAGGAGGAGGAGGAGGAGGTAAAAATAGAAAGTAATAAAGTTATTGCCCAGAAAATAATAAAAGAATAACGGAGACCTGTCTTTATCTAACCCTAAGCCTTTACACACGCACACACGCACACACACACACACACACACACACACACACACACACACACACACACACACATCTGCTCGTACACACCGGCTATCTCACCTTCCTTCCTAAACTCAACTCTCCTTCATTCCTCTCTTCTTATATTCCTTTCCTTCTTCCATAACTCCTTCCCTCCTTCCTTTCACTCACAAGCACGTCATCACAATCAATCAGTCCACAGGTAACAGACAGGTATATCAAGGTAACAAGTCCTTCAAATAAGTAAGTATATTCCCCCTCACTGGACTCCCCTCACATACCTCACTTCACCTGCTGTCAAACTTTTCTCCCCTCTCCTACCTTCCTCCCTCTTCCTACTTTTATTGAGTCTCTGCCTACTTCCCTCATTCGTCTCCTTCCTGCTCTATCTCTCTCCGTTCTGCCTCGTTTTCCTGCTCTTCACTTTCCTCCCTATTTCTTTACGTTCTCCCTTCTTTCTTTCTTTCCAATACGGAGTTTTTGCTTGTGTCTCCTCTAACTCCCTCACTTCTTACCTCTTCTTTCCTTTCATGAACCCTTTTTATCCTCCCTACCTTTTCTCTCCCTTTCCTTCTTACTTCCTATCATTCTCAGTCTATTTATCTCATTGTCTTCCTTCCTTATCTTATTTACACTCTTTCACTTCCTTGCCCTTTAATATCCTTCAATGCATCCTTTCCTCCTTGCCTCCTATTCCCTTTCCCATTCCTGCCTACGTCTTATTTCTCATCCTACTTCTCTTATATCTTTCTAACTATAGACCTATCTCTCACCTATTGCATCCCTGTCAGCTTGTTTATTTCCTTTTCCTTCCTGCCTAAGTCCTCTCCCTTTCTATTTCTCTTCTCTCTCTACTTATACACCTTTCTCCTCCTGCTTCTCTGCCTCTCTTCCTTCCTCTACCCCTTAATTCCTTTTTCTTTAATCTCTCTACCTCTAAGCCTTCTTTCTCCTCTTGTTTCTCTGCCTCCTCCCTATTTCTCTCTACCTCTACGCCTCTATCTCCTCCTGCTTCTCTTCCTCTCCTCCTTCATCTACCCCTTTCTATTTCTTTAATCTCTCTACCTCTAAGCCTTCTTTCTCCTGTTTCTATGCCTCCTCCCAGTTTCTCTCTCTACCTCTACGCTTTCTATCACCTCCTGCTTCTCTTCCTCTCCTCCTCCTCCTTCCTCGTCCCCGCGTGGCAGGAAACAGCAACAAGAGTGATCAGTCAGGCACAAAATACGAGGGTAGGGTGCGAGGGATGAATGGAAGGAGCGGCGAATTATCTCTGACAGACAGAAGGACAAGCGGAGGGCAGCGGAGGGAGGGGAGACTGCGCTAAGCAAGGCGTGGGTCTGGGTGTGTGTGTGTGTGGGTGTGTGGGTGATTCGCCACGGCCTGATCATGTGTTAGACTCGTCATTAGTAAGTACCATTCAGAGGAGCTTTCGAGTTCGTTATCTGATGTCTCGATTTTATTATTATTGCTGTTATTTATATTCTTACCGTTGTTTATATTTTTAGTATCATGATCATCACTATTGTTACTACTTTTATTGTTTTGTTTTTTTTGTTGTTGTTGTTACATCGACTAGCATGGGATACAAACAGGTGTGCAGATAATCAGAGGTAAGGAAAAGGTGTGATATGTCAGGTGTCAGGTAGGTTGCAGCGTGATGTCACTGCCTGCTTACCTACCCCCCGCCTTCTCTCTCTCTCTCTCTCTCTCTCTCTCTCTCTCTCTCTCTCTCTCTCTCTCTCTCTCTCTTCTATCTATCTAACTCCATATCTATCTATCTATCTATCAATCTATCTATCGACCTATCTATCTTTCTAACTATCTATCTCAATCTTTCCTCTTATCTCAACACCTCAGCAACTTTTCTGTTTTTCTTTGATCGGGTAAAATTTCTCCTTTTCTTCTGTCCTTCCTTCCCCAGCGAGGCATTCATAGCAAGGTGTGTCGTAAATTAAGTTTCCTTCCCGAGTGTCGCGAAGAAAACCCAAGTGATGCTTAATTAGGCGGACAGGTGTTATTCTTGTTAATTAGCGGCCGTACCCGATGCACCACCTGAAAATGGAAAGAGGAGGAGGAGGAGGAGGAAGAAGAGTAGGAGTAGGAGGAGGAGTTGAAGAAGGAGAGGAAGGAGGGGGAAAAGGATGAGGAGGAAGAGGACGAGAACACGGACGACGAAGAGGACGAGAACAAGGACGACGTAGAGGAAAAGGAGGTGGAGGAGGAGGAGGAAGAGGAGGAGGCGGAGGAGACATGGCAGAAAAAAAAATTATGCATAAGAGATCGTGTTTGTATTTAACGATGGTGCTTGATTTAATGATTTCTCTTATTCATCCGGGACTTGTGTGGCCTACGAAAAATGAAGGCGTTTGGTGGACGAGGGTTCGAGACCGTTCAATTCACCTCTTTGCAGCGACGCGACGATTCATGCATTTTTCTGTTCTTCATTTTTATTTTTTTCATTCTTTATTTAATTTTTCTATTCTATTCTTTCTACATTTTTATAGTCTTCATTTTTCATTTTATTATTCCTTCTTTTTATCTTTTTTCTATGTAATTTTTTTTCTATTTTTCCTGCTTTTCACTTTACGTTATTCTATTTTTTCCTTGTTTTATTTTTTCCTCTTCCATTCTTCTATATTTTTTCATTCTTCATTTTTCTGGTCTTTCTTTCATATTTTTCTTCTACTGTATTTATTTTTTTCTGTTCCTCAATTTTCACTTTTCTATTCTATTCATTCTGTCTATTCCTCAATTTTCATGTCTCTTATCGTAGTTTCATTTTACTATTCTCCTCTTTCTATTTTTTTCTATTCATCACTCTTCATTTTCTAATTTTCTGTTTTCTTCTATCCACTTTACAATCGGTGAGGTGATAAACTCGCCCCATCTCATGCGTCTTCTCTCTCTCTCCAAAATAGAGTTCTCACCACAAATTTGAAGCCCGCGATGTATATAAAAGAGAAAATGTGTCCCAGCATTGACCTCTGTGGTACACTATGGCAATGGGGAGGCCTCTGTATGATGACAACTTTTTTCGATTTTCTTCCAATATAATGACAAGGAGCCACTCGGAAGCTTGCACCCAGGAACTGACCTCTCTTTTGGCCTCTCGTTCTTGTTTCTTTTGTCGGAGCAGCATCTAGAGGGCATCTTTTTGTTGCTTTTTTTAGTTTTTTCCCCTTGAACTGCCTCCCTTGGTGTAGAAATAAAAACCCTGAACACTACTTGTCTGGTTGTTGGTCATACCAGGCGAGGTGGTGGAGGAGCAGACAGAGGAAAAACAAATGATTGTATTGAAGAGGCGATTTCCATAACACGTGTTTCGCAAGGTTATTGCTGTCAGACTATTTTTATCACCAACACACACATACACGCACGCACACACACACACACACACACGCACACACACACCTACACTTCCACACACATGCACATATACACAAGTGCGGACGGGCTATGTCGTGGGGGAGAAGGGTCACACATCACGGCAGAAAATAAAAGCGCAGGTAAGACTTCACCAGGTGTGTCTGCGGGAGTGCCTGTCAGTTATTGGGGAGTGGGGTGAAGGGTGAAGGGATAGGGGGTGTGGGGAGAGTGAAGGGCATTGACGTAGGTTGTGGGGGGAAGTGAGTGGCTGGGGAGGTGAGGGGGGGAACTTTTTTTTTTTATGGTAAGATTAGAAAAGAAGGTTGAGTTTATATGGAAGGTTTGGGTGAGTGGTTGAATGGGTGAAGCTGGGGAGGCGAGAAACAACAAAATAAGTCTAAGTATGAAGTATATATATAAAAAAGTGTAAAATGAAATAGCAATACACTTGACCCTATTCCCCACCGCAACTACAAAAAAACAAAAACAAACAAAAAAAAAACATTACAACGATTATCTATATACATGACACATAATAAGTCTACATTTGAAGTATAAAAAAAGTAAAAAAAAAAAAAAAATCCACTCAATCCTTTTCTCCATCACCACTACCCAAAAAATATATATAAAAAAACGGTATTAGTAATTGGAACCACCCATATGAACACACTAATGACACGTGTAACTGTTAAACTCGTATGAATATTCAGAGCATGTTAGGAAGTTTACGGCATTTATACATTCAATCTCATTTTCTTTCACCTCTACCGAACCTTACACGAATTTCTCTTATTTGTTTCGTTTTATCCCATTTTTTTCTACCCTAAATTTCTTTGTCCATTTTTCGTCTCCTTTCCTCTTTCTTTTCCTTTCCTTTCTTATTCCTTCGTTTCCCAGAGCTTCCTTTCTTTCACGAGCATTATCATCTTTTTTTATCTTTTAGTCCCTCGTTTTTTGGCCTTTCATATCTTTTTCTATTTTTTCGTCTTCTTTCGTCTTTCATTTCCTTTATTTTCCTTTATATTCCTTCGTTTCTCATCGTTTCCTTACTTTTACGTGTTTTGGCAATTTCTTTAGCTTTTTTTTGTCTCGTTTTCTTTGTCCTCCGCCTTTTTGTCTATTTTTTCGTCTCCTTTCGTCTTTCCTTTCCTTCTCTACATACTCCTTATTTTCTCATAGTTTCCTTCCTTTCACGTGCTTCGAGAATTGCTCTCTCTCTCTCTCTCTCTCTCTCTCTCTCTCTCTCTCTCTCTCTCTCTCTCTCTCTCTCTCTCTCTCTCTCTCTCTCTCTCTCTTCTTTCTTTTCCTTCCTCCTCGCTTCCTTTCCCCTCTTTACATTGTCTTTTCTTTTTCTCTTCATTTCCTTAATCTTCCTTTCCTTTTCCTTTCCACACACACACACACACACACACACACACACACACACCTTAAAAAATAAGGCAAAAAATCACGCACACTTTGAAGGATTACACTCGCTCATCACGTGTAATAGCCGTCATTCCGTTTTCTTTCGCAACATTTTCTTTAGTAATGCCGTGCAAGGGTTAGCTCACGAAAATTAAGGTCAACGTGAATTTTTTTTTTTTTTTTTTTGAGGGGGTGGCAGAAATATGATGGGCAGTTTCTTGATTGAGAGAAGTGTGACGGAAGAAGAAGAAGAAGAAGAAGAAGAAGATGAAGAAGGTGAGGTAAGGGGAGCAGGAAGGAGAGGTAAAGGAGAAGGAAATGAAGGTGAAGGGTGAGAGGAGTGATAATGGAAAGAAGGGGAGGGGATGGGAAGGTAAGGAAAACGAGGGGAAGTACTTGGGATAAAGGGGAAGAAAATGGGAAGGGAAAGAAAGAGAAGGAAGGGGAGAGGAAGAAGTACAGGAGAGGTCAAAGAGACAAAGGAGAGGGAAGAAAAGAGCTGAGAAAAAGGGATAATGGGAAACGGAAAAAAAAGCAGGGGAGAGGAGGAGAAGGTGGAAAGAAAAGTTGGAAAGTTTCGTTTAGTCGGCGCAACATCTGTGGTCATATGCCGCATGAGAGACAGAAGGGGAAGGAATTATAGGAAAAAGGAACAGATCCCCCGATTAATACTTGGTACCCATTCACTGCTGGGTGGACAGGGGCGTAGGGTATTGGAAAAGCCGCCCAAATTTTTCCACTCCGCCCGGGAATCGAATCCGAGCTCTCTTGGTTTTGAGCCGAGTGTGCTAACCACTGCACCACGAAGCTCCCGTAGGAGAAGATGGAGGAGTAGGAGGAGTGGAAGAGGGAAATATATATGAAAGCGGAGTTATGAGAAGGGTGAAGAGAAGGGGAAGAGGAAAAAAAAGGAAAACGGGTAGGAAAAGAGAAAAGGAAGGGAAGGGGAAGGCGATGGGAATGAAGAAAGGGAAGAAGAAAGTGAAAGGAGGAGCAAAATATATAGTAAAGGGGGAATTACATGAGAAGGAGGAGAATGGGAAGAGAAAAGAAGGAAAAGAGGCAGGGAAAGAGGAAAGGATGGGAAGGAATAGGAAAGGAAAGGAAATGAAAAAAAGGAGACGAAGAAGAAAGGAAAAGAAGGAAAAGGAAGGTTAAGAATTTATTTTCCTTAGATTTCTTTTATTTAGGTGTGGGGAAAATAAAGGAAAGGAAGGGAGAGAAAGGACAAGGTAAAGAAGGGGAAGGAAAAAGGGGAAGAAAAAGGGAAGATGAGGGGAAAGGGGAGACAGGTATATGATGTCAATTTATGCATGATGTGGGAAAGAATTATCACACCACATCCTCTCTCTCTCTCTCTCTCTCTCTCTCTCTCTCTCTCTCTCTCTCTCTCTCTCTCTCTCTGTTTCACCTGTTTAAATTACGTAAGTGACGGTAGGTAGGAGGATGGCGCCACTATAAACACTTGCCTGCGCCATGACGGGCTGGGGCCGAATACCATCCAGGCCCCTCAAGCAAGCCTACCGGCACAATAGGCGGAGAAGTAAAAAAAAAAAAAAAAAAAAAAAAAAAAAAAGTAGGCATAGGTAGGTTGACGGGTAGGTAAGTACGAAGGGAGGGAGGTAGGAAGGTAGGGTGGGAGAGAGGGAGGGAGGGGGGTACAAAGGTAAGCAGATATAAGTAGGTAGGTAAAAACACTTTCTCTTTCAGCACATTACCTACACTAAACCCCACATTACAGGCTCTTCTTCCCTTAATTATTCCCTTGACATCGGTTCCAACACCATCCATATGCCAGATCCCGTTGCCTACAAGCTCTCTATGAACCACCTTTACGGGTCAGCGGCTGCATCCAACTTAAATCTCCCCGTTTGTAGACCGTGAAATAAGGAACTGCAAGAGATGTATGTGAAATTTAAGACGAAGAACAGTGTATAAGCTGCCGTTGGTTAGTGAGTTGGTAATTACTAATCTCTGTTGTGAGGTGAGCTTGGAATAGGGCCGTAAGGAGCTCTATCATGCCTTGTCCCACCACATACACACACACACACACTCCCTACGTCCTCCCTCCCACCTCCTTCTACTCCGTCCCCAACACTCAAAAAAACTCTATAAGCTGGTTGGTGTTGGTTGGTAAGTAGGTAATGAGTGGCAGAGCTCTCCCATGCCTCTCCCCACCGCTTAAAGACACCATCTCCCTTCTCCCTCCCTCCCACCTCCTTCTACTCCGCTCTCAACACATGAAAGTAATCTATAAGCTGCCGTTGGTTAGTGAGTTGGTAATTACTAATATCTCTTGTGAGGTGAGCTTGGAATAGGGCCGTAAGGAGCTCTATCATGCCTTGCCCCACCACGTACACACACAAACTCCTTCTTTCCTCCCTCCCTCCCTCCTTCCACTCCGTCCCCAACACTCAAAAAAACTCTATAAGCTGGTTGGTGTTGGTTGGTAAGTTGGTAATGACTGGAAAAGCTCTCCCATGCCTCTCCCCACTAGATAAAGACACCATCTCCCTTCTCCCTCCCTCCCAGCTCCTTCCACTCCGCTTCCAACACATGAAAATAATCTATAAGCTACCGTTGGTTTGTGATTTGGTAAGGGAGAACTTGGAACACAGCCGTACAGAGCTCTCTCATGCCTTGCTCCCACTACTTTCAGACACCATCTCCCTTCTCCCTCCTCCTTACCTCCTTCCACTTCACTCCCACCAAACAGAACAGCTCATCCATCACAGTAATTGGACAACCATCAACGGGAGTGCACCTTCGCCCCGGAAGATTCCTAATGTCTCGCCTAATTCAGCCAAAGCGCGCATTCTTGTGTTATGGATAAAAAAGAGACGTTCTGAGCAGTCCTTCACCTCTCGGCAAGTCCGTTTTCTGTGGCCGTGTGTGCAACGTGCTTGGAGGCTTGGAGGGACGGAGGAAGGGAGGAATGGAGGAAAGGAAGGATAAAGGGATGGAGGAAAGGAGGGATGGAAGAAAAAAAGGATAAAGGGATAGAGAAAAGGAAGGATGCAAGGATACAAAAAAAAAAGGATGAAGGAAAGGAAGGGATGAAGGAATGGAAGGATTTAGGAAAGGAAGGATGGAAAGATAGAGGAAAGGAGGGATGGAGGAAAGGATGGATGAAGGGATGGAAGAAAAGATGGCGAAAAAAAGTGTAGAAATATAAACAAAATCTGCGTGATGCGTGATGTGTGTGTGTGTGTGTGTGTGTGTGTGTGTGTGTGTGTGTGTGTGTGTGTGTTTCCATCCATGCGCGTGTGCTGCCAAATGTGATAGAGTTTGGATATAAAACACTTGCAACATCAACAAACACAAATACTATAAGAAATATATAATGGGAAAGGAAAAACAGACACGCCCAGTTCTTACCTCTCGAGCAGCACATGTAATCAATTCATGCAAACAATAACAGTAACTTGCTTGTTAGCGTTTGAAGGGTTGTGCCAGGTGATGAGGCGAGATGGGCCAGACCTGTCCAACACCTGTACCAATACCGTCCACGTCATGTTGCTCCTGTGAGAGAGAAAAAACACAAATGAAGTAATCGAAATGTGCAGCAATGTCATTAACTTAACCGCCTACTGCAAGATAAATGTTTTTCTCGACTTTTCCATTTACTTTTTGTGTGATGTTTGTGTACTCCATCTCCTCTCCACCTGCTGCAGTATTGTTCCACTGTGACTTGATAGTTGATCTGTTAGTGGTTCTGCGCTAGCAATTTTTCCACTCTCTTTATTCATATTCGTAATCGTCATGGAAAACATTAATCTTAGCCTGTATCATGATTCACGATGCTCTCTTCCTGTTTCTCCGTTATACAAAACATTTTCCTTTTCATTCTTTCCGCGCGTTTTTAGTTTTTTTTCTCTAGAACTTGTGAGACACCAAGTTCCTGACCCGTCTTTTTTTTTTTTTTTTTTTTTTTACAGTGGAGGCAGCTCAAGGCCAAAAAAATAAGAGAAAGAGAAGCCCGCTAGTCCCTGCTCCTACCAAAGAGAATAGTAAAGAGTGGTACGTTGGACTTGCAAGACACACACACTGAACACACTTTCTTCAGGGAGTGTGGCAGATTGCAGTTCATTTTATTACAGAGCAAAGGCTGACAGCAATTTATTTCCTGGAAATTATCAAAATTCTAGTTGGTATTTTTGGAAAGGGTCTACCATGGGACATCCAAAAATGGTATCTTACTGTTGGCCAGTGGTGGGTGTGGATTTTATTAACCCTTTTTGTCCGAAAATTGACTTTCCGTTTTTCTGCAGAATATTGGGGTAAGGGAAAGTGTATTGGCTGTAGCTCCTCTCATACTGGGCCTACAATAAAGAACTATATATCAAAATGATGCTATTGATTTATATACTTATTTGATATCAAACAATCTTAATAATTTTGTCATTAGAGGTCACCATATGTTAAAAGGTCAAGGTCAGCCCCTTGAAATGCCGGGTTTGGGTTTCGGCTATAATTTGGCTGAATAAGACATCAAAATTGGCCAAAGGTCCACTAAATACACATGGAATATAAAGAAGAGATACATAGAAAGTTTTTTAAAAGATGAGGGATCTATGGCAACTATATTACTGATATAATTCAAGTCAATATGAAGCGGTTCCTCAGACATTCATCCATCCACCAGTTTCGAACTTTGCCGATAGATGGCTCACCAATATATCCACTGACATTTATTTTATTAACTTGGTGTGTGCACCTGTATTGCCTTTGCAACACATTATCAAACCTTTAATCTGTCTCAAGTATATATATATATATATATATATATATATATATATATATATATATATATATATATATATATATATATATATATATATATATATATATATATATATATATATATGTATGCAACAAAGTTAGTTCTAAGCACCCTCTGTTCCATCACTCTTTGGCAAGGAGGAAGACAGCAGGGGTCTGTAGCTTTGATTTTATCCAATGGATCGGTTTCTTTTTGTGGGCCATACCACTTGCGGAAAAGATAAATCTGGCTTCATTTCTCTATTCTCTATTCTTACTCTTCTATTCTTCCTATTTTTCTATTAATTCAATTCTTCCTATTTCATTCCTTTTATTTTCTATTTTTTCTATTCTATTCTTTCTATTTTTTTCTATTCTTTCTATTTCTATTCTATTCTTTCTTATTTTTTTTCTATTCTTCCTATTTCTGTTCTATTCTTTCTAGTTTTTCTATTCTTTCTAGTTTTTCTATCCTTTCTAGTTTTTCTCTTCTTTCCATTCTTCCATTTTTTGTATTCAAACTGTTGCCAACCTCTCTCTATGGACAGCTCGGCGCCCTGACGTGTCTTCTGCTCCCTGGCCTCTGATCATCCGCGGTGGTTTACATACACGAGGTCCCTCAAGTAAACTCACAAATAGGGAAATAAGGTGAAGATGGGGCTGACTTAAGGAATGGAAGGGAAGGGAGGGGAAGGAGGGGAAGGAAGATGTTGGAGTGGGGAGGGTGAGGGAAGAACAGCCGTATCAGGGAGGGAAGGATGGAGAGAAGAGGAGGTGGCAGGAAGGTGAGGGGAGGAGGGGAAGAGGGAAGGAGGGAGGGAGGGAAATAACAGGCGGAATTGTCAAGATTTCGCCGCTTACAAATTAAGACGAGTGGGGAGATAACAAAAACAGGATATATCAAAGAGAAAAATATATACGTAAAATAGAAAAACAAAAACAAATACGAACCGAGAAAATATACATAAAAAGGAAAATATCAAATAGAAGAAACAGAAGAAAAAAATATAAAAAAGAGAGAAATATACACGTAAAATGAAAAGAAACAGATAAGAAAATATATTCTGTTACCGTGAAAAATAACATATATGAACTAGAGAAAACACGCAAAGGTAGACAGGTAGGTAGAGATGAATATACTTTATCCAACAAAGAAGCCGACACACACACACACACACACACACACACACACACACACACACACACACACACACACACACACACGAGCACACACACTCTTTCTTTTCTCAAACAATCAATTTTACGCCAATTTACGGAAAACAGCTGAGGGACTCGTAAAAAGAAACAGGAAAAAACATTCAGATATATATAAAAAGCAATCAATACATTCACGCAAGTCATGGCGCCGTACACACAAAAAATGGGAAGAAAATGGCAAAAAACTCCCATGCACCTAATATTTAGAGAGAGAGAGAGAGAGAGAGAGAGAATGACTAAAAGATTGACAGAAAGAAAGAATGACTGAGTGATTGACTGAATGAATGAATGAATGAAAGAAAAAAAACGAAAAATAAAGAATGACTAAATGAATGAATGAATATAAAATTACTTACGAACGTGAAGGACAAAAATAGCAAAGGAGGGACATAAAGAAGATGATGTAAAGAAAACGGGAGAAACAAGATAATCATAAACCGATTACAATGACGTCATAATTCCCGTTTTCTGTCCCGGGCTTCCCAATATTCGATGTGGCACTAAACTAAACCGTAATGGCGTGAAATTCTGTATCGTCTTCGCATAAATTTCTCTCTCTCTCTCTCTCTCTCTCTCTCTCTCTCTCTCTCTCTCTCTCTCTCTCTCTCTCTCTCTCTCGGTGGCGTGAGAGCCTCGTAAAAGGTTATACAGAGGAATGTATAAGTAACGGAACTTCAAGGAGGTGCTTTTATATGGTGTTGAAACCTCTATTAATATACCCCCCCCCCCCCTCTCTCTCTCTCTCTCTCTCTCTCTCGCTCACACCTTGAATTAATGTAAAACAAAACAAGTTTTAAAAGTTTATGAAATTCTATCAAGGCGCGCGCGCACACACACACGCACACACACACGCACACACGGAACTCCCAACATTTTCAACCAGTCCATGTTTACGAGGGACAATGGGCAACCCTCCTCCCGTTTTCTATTTACCCACCTCTCGTTTTCTATTACCCCCCTGCCAGGTCACACTAAACTAAAAGGAGAAATGACGAGATGGAAAGAAAATGAGATAAAATTAGACATTACAGAAGAGTTGGTACAATATGAGCAGCAGAATAACAGAAGTAGTAGTAGTAGTAGTAGTAGCAGTAGTAGTAGTAGTAGTAGTAGAAAGGTATAATGGAGCCTTCCCTCTCTATTACGTTAAACCCCTTACTCCTCCATCCTCCTCCTTTCTTTTTCATCTCTCTTCCGTACTTGACTTCGTTTCTCTTAATTTCTTTACCCATATCTACCTTCCTCCTGCCCAGTTCCCTCTCCTTCCCTTTCCTTTTCCCTTCCCATTTTTTCCTTATATGCACACCAATCCTTTTCCCTTCCTCCCTCCCTTCATTATTTCCATCCTGTTCGTGCACCTTACGCATTCCTCTATTTCTCCTCCTCTTCCTCCTCCTCCTCCTCGTGGTCGGCGCTGTCTCATCCATCGTCGTCTTATAATCAGTAATAGCAGAGTGTCTCCCGTGTTTGTGTGCCGAGGACGTTCACTCTTTGCTACACACACTCTTACGTCTTCACTCTGTTCCGCTCCTGTGTTTAGCGGCTGCCTAATGTACAGCCCCCGCCCCCCAACCGACCGTCACCCTCCTCCTCTTCCTCTTCCTCCTCAGTGCTTAGGTTTTACACTGTTCATTTTTTTCTTTTTGATGCACAGTCACCTTCGTTCATTCGTCCTTTCCCTCTTATTGTTCGTTTATCTCATACTTTTCACTTTTTACCTCCCGACCGTCACCCTCCTCGTCTTCCTCTTCCTCCTCTATGCTTAGGTTTTACGCTGTTCATTTTTTTCTTTTTGATGCACAGTCACCTTCGTTCATTCGTCCTTTCCCTCTTATTGCTCGTCTATCTCATACTTTTCACTTTTTGCCTCCTCTTCGTTTCGTCTTCTTCATAGTTCGCTTAGCTCTTACAATCTTCATTCCTTATTCTAATGTGCAGTCACCTTCCTTCACTCTTCCTCTTCCTCTTACTGTTCGCTTATCTTTTATGCCTTCCACTCTTTCTTCTCACTCTTCCTCTTCCTCTTACTGTTCGGTTATCTTTTATGCCTTCCACTCTTTCTTCTCACTCTTCCTCTTCCTCTTACTGTTCGCTTATCTTTTATGCCTTCCACTCTTTCTTCTCACTCTTCCTCTTCCTCTTACTGTTCGCTTATCTTTTATGCCTTCCACTCTTTCTTCTCACTCTTCCTCTTCCTCTTACTGTTCGCTTATCTTTTATGCCTTCCACTCTTTCTTCTCACTCTTCCTCTTCCTCTTGCTGTTCGCTTATCTTTTATGCCTTCCACTCTTTCTTCTCACTCTTCCTCTTCCTCTTACTGTTCGCTTATCTTTTATGCCTTCCACTCTTTCTTCTTTTATACAGTTACCCTCCACCCCTGATTTCTCCTTTTCTTCTTCTTCCTCCTTCTTATTGTTCGTTTCTTTCTTGTATTTTTCACCGTTTCTTCGATTGTACAATAAACTCCATCTCTGCCTCCTTTTCTTCTTCTTCTTCTTCCTCTTCGTCTTGTTTCTCATCCATTTATTCTAACGTAGTCAACTCCCATCCTCCTCCCTCCTTCCTTTTAATCTTGTTCATAATATACAAAGCTAACATGTCAATACTTCTGTTCTTCTTAACCCAACACAGCTCCTTCTAACCTTTATCAGCTCATTTAAATCCTAATCAGATCATTCTAAGCTTTATATACCTCATTTCAACCCTACCCAGCTCATGTTAACCTTTCTCATCTCATTTTAACTCCATACGGCTCACTTTTAACTTCTCATCGCTCATTCTAACCATTCTCAGCTTTCTTTCTATTCTTTTTCAGCCCATATTAGCCATTCACTGTTCCCTTTGATGCTTCTCTACCCCAAAACAGCCGCTGGAAGGGAATTAAAGTAAGTTAGCGTTGGGAACATGGCTAAAGCAGAATGGTCTAACAAACGGAGTGCGCGCGAGTTGTCTGATAAGTGAAGAGCTGTCAGACTGCCTTGCTTTCTTGCCCTTCCCAGCGGCTTGCGAGTGGCAGATGAAGAGTGCTCGGAGGTGTCTTTCTTTCGCCCTCTCTAATCATTTTTCTCGCTCTCCCTCTCCCTTCCTTCCCCTCCCTCTCCCTCTCTCTCTCTCTCTCTCTCTCTCTCTCTCTCTCTCTCTGTTTTTTTATTTTTTATTTCTCTTGCACGTGCTAGTTTTGTTCTTATGTGGAGAGAGAGAGAAGGAAAGAAGAAGAGAGAGAATGTAACAGGGTAAAAGCAGTTTAAGGTAAGATAATAGAAAAGGCGAAAGAAAAACGTGAAAACATTACGAAAAGGCAACAGAAAATGAGAAAGTGACAGAAAAAAAGGAAAAAAAGCAACAGAAAACGGAATAAACAACAGAAAAAGGGAATAAAGGACAACAGGGTAAAAACAGAAAAGGAAAAATAGCAACAGAAAATGAACTAAAAACAGCAGAAAACGAAAAAAAAATCATGAAAAAACGGGAAAAGTGAAAAGCAAACCAGTGAAAAACGAAAAACAAAGAAATTCAACCATCAAGAAACAAACACAATGGAGGACGTAACTAATGCACATGTGCTTGATTTTATTTATGTTTATGCGGGAAAAAAGAAAACGGGAGGCGAATTGACGATATGATTATTGCATGCAAGTCCCAAGTTACTCGTCGTTCGTATGCACATGTTCATCATTCGCGATATTACACAAACAGGAAGTGTATTTCACCTCCTCATGCATAATCACACGGCGGTGGAAGGTTAAATAATACATCCTCCAAGAACACTTAATACGACAAACTTCCTTCCCGTTTTCTTTGTGCATCTCGAAGGAAAACGTGAGAAGATGATCCTAAACTACACTAAAGCGACGTGAATGTACCCTTGCACCTCATATCCACTCCCTAATGCATAACAGCCATTTCTACATCCTATTTCACCTCCCACACACCCTTACAACCCCCCCTACACACCCACACCCACCACCAACCATACACACACACAGAGCACACCCACACACACACACACACACACATCTGTTCTCCACACTTTTCACAACGATCTGCCCCAACTTGTGCACTTGCGCTACATCATTGGGCAGATGATGGTTAGTATTAGTTTGGTCACACAATTTCTCTAGATCCGAACATTTGGTCTTTAAAACGTCTACTCATTATGCTGGTGGCGTCAACGCACCCACAAATGAGATAAAAAAATGTTCAGGGCTCTTCAGAACAATTTTCTTCCCTTCTCTCTAGGTTTCTTTCTTTTTCCCTCGTGTCGTATAATTTTAAATTCCAGATCTTCCCCTTCCTGCTTTACATTAGAGGTAGAGTACAGCGCATTAAGGATGATGATCAGATCTCCTTTTGTGCGCGTAAGCAGCAGACGTGCTATGAATAAAGAAGACGTGAATAAACAGGTAATGAACCGATGATGTCTATATTACTTGAGAATTCGTATGAAGAGTGCGGGTAGCATTTTGACGTGTAATTTCACTATATCATGTTTACAGACGCTGGAGGTCAAAGAGGTAATACTGCCGCTGATGTGTGATGTTATAGGTTGAACATGATACTGTAGCTCTTGTATAATGTTCCACTGATGGGTATTTTCTTTATAAGGTA
The DNA here is from genome assembly GCF_024679095.1 of Eriocheir sinensis. Taxonomy (NCBI): domain Eukaryota; kingdom Metazoa; phylum Arthropoda; class Malacostraca; order Decapoda; family Varunidae; genus Eriocheir; species Eriocheir sinensis. The sequence goes on from NW_026112101.1 coordinate 21,929, forward strand.
TCAGGACACCTCTCCTCCCGAAATTGACCTCTCTTTTGCAGCCCTCTCTGTACTCTATTCAGGAGCAGTAAGTAGCGGGCTTTTTTTCATTATTGTTTTTCTTTTCACGCCCTTAAACTGTCTCCTTTTCCGTAAAACAAAACAAAATCTATAGAAAAAAAGAGTACGGCTGGTGGAAAAAGTAGGAAAGGTTTAACAGATGGAGAGAAGACCAAAACAGACGAGAAAAAGGAAACAAGGAAAAGGAAGAAGGAAAAAGTAGTGATATATAAAACGAAAAGAAAGGAGAGGAAGAGAAAGGAACAGAACGACAACAGCACAATAAAGAGAAGAAAATAAAAAAAGAGGAAGGAAGGAGAAAACGAAAAAGAAACTGATAAGGATGGAAGGAGGAAAAGAAAACTACGACGATATATATAGAAACTAATACGATAAACAGAGAGAGAGAGAGAGAGAGAGAAGAGAGAGAGAGCATGAAGAGGGATGAGAGGATGTTGCGGGTCTCAACAGACTCGCATAAAACCAACTAACCAAGCTAAAATTGGTCCGTTTTCGAGACCATCGGATCAAACACCTAATTCCCTTCTCCTCAATCTTTCCCACCACTTTACACCCTTCCATTAACAACGCGTCAGGAGAAGGAGGAGGAGGAGGAGGAGGAAGGAGGGAGGAGGATCAGGAGGAGGTGAAAAAAACACATTACCTCTTTCATTTGCTAAAATCCTCACCATCATTTCTTTTCACCGCTAACCATCAACTCTTCATTATCCTCCTCCTCCCTCCTCCTGATAATGATGGATTCGGTGCTTGTGGAGGCTAAGGGTGATCAGAGGAAAAAAAGGAGGAGGAGGAGGAGGAGGAAGGAGGAGGAAGGAGGGAAAGGAAGTTGGAGATCATCAAACTGCGCAGTAAAAGGTGTAGTAACTCAAGATAAACAGCTGTTATTGGGGGAAAGGTAGAATGGAGGAGGAGGAGGAGGAGGAGGAGGAGAGGAGGAGGGGAGATGATGGTGTTTAGAGTAAATTTGAGAGAGAGAGAAAGAGTGCATCCGTGCGTGTTAGACAAAAGTGCGTGAGTGCGTGCGTGTGTGTTATGCATGTGCGTGTGCGCGTGCGTGCGTTACCAAACAACTTTCAGGCTTGATAAAGTTGTGGCCATCAGGACGTAGAGGAGGAGGAAGGAGGAGAGGAGGGAGGACAAGAAGGAGTAGGAGGAAGAAAAGTGAAGAACAAGTAAGAAGAAAGCATGTAGCCGGGCAGAAAACAAGATGATAAACTTAAAAAGAAAAGGAGGAGGAGGAAGAGGAGGAAAAAAAAGAGGAGGAGGAGGAGGAGGAGAGAAAAAAGGTGTCGGAAAAACCAAAGTAGTAGTGATAAGGGCCGTGACAGACAAGTAACAAGCCCAAATGTTAGGAGGCGGCGGCGGAGGAGGCGGAGGAGGAGGTGTGCCGGCGTGGACACGGCTGTCGGCGGCTTAATGGAGGGAGCTGGGTCATGAGGCCTCCTCCTCCTCCTCCTCTCCTCCCTCGAGCACCCATGGAAAGAAGAAGGATAAAGAGGAAAGATGAGCAGAAGGAGGAGAAAGAAGGAAGAGGAGAAGGAGGAGGAGGAGGAGGAGGAGGGGAAGGAGGAGGAAGATGAGGAGGAACTTGAGTGCCAGGTGGGGAAATGAGATGAAGTGGTGGTTTGTGAATACAGAGAGAGAGAAGTGAGAGCAAGCGAGGCAGGCAGGCAAGCTAAGTGAACGAGCAAGTGAAACAGGAGCGAGAGCAGGAAGCAGGCTAGGGAGAGCAGGTGGGAGCGAGGAAGAGAGAAAAAAAGTGTTCACCATCTTCCTAGAAAAAAAAATCAGATTCCACTTCCATTTCATTACATATCCTTCCTGTTATGTCTCCCCTCCTGAACACCTTACGAGGAGGAGGAAGAGGAGGAGGTGGAGGAGGAGGAGGAGGAGGAAGAGGAGGAGGAGGAGAAGGAGGTGCCACTGTAAACCCTCAGCATACTATCGGTCCCGAGAGAGAGAGAGAGAGAGAGAGAGAGAGAGAGAGAGAGAGAGAGAGAGAGAGGCCGTGAGGACTGTGTTCATTTCTTCCTTCTCGTGTCTTTTGCCCTTTCCCTCTCTTTCATGCTAAAGAACAACACACTAAAAAATAGAAGAAAAAATCAACGAAGAATCCGAACAAAATTTAAAGACAAAGGAAATTACAGGTGGATTGTCAGGTGATCGGTAATGAGTGAGTTAATGAGTGAGAAGTGAAAACAGAGAAAGAATTCATGACACTTTACCTGAGGAGAAAGAAGAAAGAGGAAGGAGGGAGGAGGAGGAAAAGGAGCTGGAAGAGAGGTTATATATCGAGGAGAATAAGGAGCAATACATTTTTAACACCTTTGAAATTTAGAAGAGGATGAACAAAATGAGGAGAAAGAGGAATAGGAAGAGAAGAAGGGGATGAGAAATGGGAGGAGGAGGAAAGAGGATTTATGAAAAAAGGAAAGAAGATGAGGAGGATGAGGAAAGAGGCAGAAAGAAAGGAGGGAAGACATTGGGGATACAATTAAAACTCTTATTGTGCTGCAGGGAAGAATGATCCATGGGAGAGAGAAGCATGGTCTGTACTCACAAAACAAAAGCTGGGTGTTTACATATGATCGCCTTTAGTCATTCAGTGATCAGTCATTTTTTCTTCATTTTATTTAACATGTAATTTTTTTCTTTTTTTCTCATTATTTATCAGTTGATTCCACTTCATTTATTCATCATTTAGTCAGTGATTTTTTATTTTATATATCTGCTATTATTCAAGTCAGTTATTCTTTATTTATTCATCATTCAATGCAAGTCAATTTTGTTTCTTTATTTCCCATTATTCCGTCTCTTTACTGTTTACTATAATGACTCGCCATAAGGATTCAAGCAATTTTTTTTGAGTTTCTAAAAGTAAATCAGCTTGAAGATATTAACTAAGGAGGTTTAATGTGTATTTGGCTACTGTGTGTCAATCCTTTTATGAGATATTTTGACAACAGACAAAGAACGAACAGACAGACAGACAGAAAACAACGAAGGCAGTGATAAAAATGAGAGAGAATTTGGGAAGAGGTTAGAGGGTTCAAGGTCACACACACACACACACACACACACACACACACACACACACACACATACACACACACACACACACACACAGCAGGTTTCAGGTCCCAGGAGAAGCCATGACTGACCATGGGACTAAGAGAATAAGTAATGAGAGAGAGAGAGAGAGAGAGATGTGACAACATATCTCCCCTCACCTACAGAGTTATCACCCATCACATGATGATAAAACAACGTAAAATAAAACAGTGCATAAATAAACAAATAAATATATAACAACAAATGAAAACACATCAACATAATCCTTTACTGGGGAGGAGAAAAAAAAGGAGGGAGGCCAGAGGAGGAGAGATAGAATGGGAGGGAGGCGGAGAGAGGAGATATACAGAGCAGGGGAATCAAGAGAGAGAGAGAGGGAGAGGTGGAGAGAGGTGATGGGGATAAGGAAGGGAAAGAGGGAGAGGGGTGATGACAAAAGGGGGAGATGAGGGAGATGAGGGAGATGGGTGAGGTGTGATGTTTATCTTAATCCTCATCCTCCTGAGTAGCCTATTTGTCCGTGTGTGCTGGAAGGAGGAGGAGGAGGAGGGAGGGAGGGAGGAGGAGGAGGAGGAGGGAGATGGGGAGGAGGCTAGGGAGAAAGAGCAAGAAAAGGAGAACAGGAGGAGAGGAAGATAGGGGGCGAAAGAAGTTAGAGATTTGCAGGAAGGTAAAGGGAGAAGGAGAATGAATAAGGAGGAGAAGAAGGAGGAGGAGGAAATGGAGGAGGAGGGAGAATGAGGGAGAAAAGGAGAAAGGGAGAGAAAGTAACAGTAAGGGCAAGGGACTAGAGGGAAGATGGAGAAGGAAGAATCTAATTTTGTAGGAAGGAAGGTAAAGGGAAGGAGGAATAAAAGTATGGAGGAGGAAGAGGAGGAGAAGGGGGAGAAGGAGAGAACAGTGAGGTAGAGAGGAGAGAGGACGCGAGAGAGAAGATAGGAGGAGAAGGAAGAAGAGGAAAAAATGAATAGGGAGGTGGAGGAGGAAGAAGACAGTGAAAAATGAGAAAAGGAAAGAAGGAGAGAGAGATATAACAACAAGGAAGGAGGAGGAAAGAAAGGAGAAAAAACAATGATGAGGATGAAAAATGAAAAAAGGATAAGGAAAGGGCAAAGAAAGATGATGGGAGGGAGAATTGGAATAGAGAGGAGGAGGGAGGAGGGAGGAGGGAGGGAGGGAGGAGGAGGAAAAAAGAACAAGAAACGACGATGATGGCAGAAAGGGGAAGGACAAGATAAAAGGAAAGAAGAAGAAAAAGGGGCGAGAATAGGCCAAGGTGAAGGAGGAGGGAGGAGGGAGGAGGAGGAGGGAGGAGGGAGGAGGGAGGAGGAGGCAGAGTAGTAGTGAAAGGTCATGTTGTTGTCTGAGTGGTTCAGGTCATGAGCCATGACCCCAATGGTGACCAACCCCTTCCTCCTCCCACGTGCAGGACCATGGTGTCCTTATCCCAAGAGGTCTTGGGGTCAAAACGCTGTTGCACTCACCATAGTAGTGCCTACCTCCACCATCACCACTACCACACCACACCACCACCACCACCACCACCATCTACCATCATCACTTCCTCACTAAACTGTTACATCTCATCATCTATCATACATGTTGTCCCCATCCTCATTATCATCATCATCATCATCAGTTTGTTTACGTGTGTGTGTGTGTGTGTGTGTGTGTGTGTGTGTGTGTGTGTGTGTGTGTGTGTGTGTGTGTGTGTGTGTGTGTGTGTGTGTGTGTGTGTGTGTGTGTGTGCGTGCAAGTCAGATCGGGTGTGCTGATCTGAGTGTTGTTTAAATACATTTTAAGATAGTGAAGAAAAGTTGGAAAAGAAAAAAGAGAATCGTGATCAAGAATGGGGGAGGAGTGGAAGGAAGGAGAATGGGGAAGGAGGAGAGGGATAAAAGTAAGCAATAATAGTAGAGAGGAGAGAGGGAAGTGAGGGGATGTAAAGAATGGGAGAACCGGAGGAAGGAGGAGGGAAGGAGGAAGAGTGGTGAGGGATATGAGTGAGAAGATGAATAAGGAAAATAGAGGGAGGAAGGGGAGGAGGGAGGAAGGTTGAGAGGGAGGGGGAAGGAGAAGGGGATTTGGAGGCAGGTGGGGGAAAGGGGATTAGGACAGAGAAGAGAATGAGGAAAAAGAAAGGGGAGATGTGAAGGGAAGAGAGAAGATGATCTAAGAGAAGGAAGAATGAAGAAAAAGGAAGAAAAAAAGAAAGAAAATGAGAAATGAAAGGAAGAAATTGAGGAAGAGAAGAAAGAAGAATACGATTGATGGAGAGAAAAATAGAAAAGGAAGGAAGGAGTTGAAGGAAGAAGTCAGTGGATGGGTCAGGAAAGTAGTCAGAAGAATTAGTAGATGGGAAAATTGATGGGAAAGAAAGATGATGGAAGAGATTGGTGAGGGAAGCAATGAGGAAGAAGTATAGGGGAAAGGGAAGAAGGAAGGAAGAGGAACAATATGGAGACAGTGATGGGAAGTTGAGGAAGAAACAGTAAAGGGAGGTTGTGAGGAAGGAATTGAGGAAGAGATGATGGGGAAGGATGAGGAGAAAAAAGGATGAGGAGGTTGTGAAGAGGTGAACTGAAGGGATGAGGGAAGGGGTGATGGGTAAAGGGTGAGGGAAGCTGAAAGAAGAAGGGAGATGAGAAGAGGGTTGAAGGGGAGAAGAGGGAGAGAAGGGAAGAATTGAGGGGAAGGGGTGAGGGAAGGTGAGGTGAAGGGGATGAAGGAAGGGGTGAGAATAAGAGGGTGAGAGGAAGGGGTGAAGGAAATTGATGGGAAGGTGTGAAATGAAGGAGTGAGAAGGATGGGGGGAAGTTGAGAGAGAAAAGTTGAGAAAGAGGTGATGGGAGGGTGAGGAGAAAGTTACAAGGAAGGGGTGAGAAGAGGATGAGGGGGAAGTGGTGATGGAAGGGGTGAAAGGAAGGAATTAAGGGGTTGAGGAAAGGCGGGGAAGGGTGTGGGGAAGGGTGAAGGGAAGGGAGTAAAAAGGGGTGAGGAGAAGAAAAGGTGAAATGAAAGGAAAAGGGTGAAAGAATAGAAAAGAGGTAATCAGGAAGGGGTGAGGAAAATTGAAAGGTGAGAAAAGGGGAAGGGGTCTCCCAGGTTGACGTTTGGTTCCTGCTACCCGACACCCCTCACCCCCCGTCCTCCCCACCTCCTCCCCTTCTTCACCGCAATCCCCTCACTTCTTTTCTCCCTTCCTACCACTTTCCTCTCTTTTATCATCCTTATTCTTCTCTCCTCCTTCTCTTCCTATCCCTTCATTTTCCCTTTTTTTCTCATTATCTTCTCTCCTCTTAATCTTTTCCTGTTCTTCCTCTTTTTTTTCATCTACTTTCACTTTCACGGTTTCCCTTCTTCTGTTTACTATTTCCACGTATTTTAATTTTCCTTTTTCTTATTCCTCTTTTCTATCTTAATCTTCTTTTATCCCTTCCTTACGTGTTCTCTCATCATCCCATCCCTTCCCTTCCCTTCCCTTTCCCCTCACACCTCAATTCACCCTCCCCTCCCTTCCCCACCCTTATTCCCTTCTTCTTTCCATTTCCCTTCTAATCCTCCCTTCTCCCTCCCCTTTCCCCTCCCTCCCTTTCCACACACTCTGGTCACCCCTTTTCCCTCCTTCCATTTCCTACCTAATCCTCCTTTCTCCTTCCACTTCCTCCTCTCCCTTCCTCCCCCCCTTCACATACCTTGGTCAGCCCGTGTCACGCGCAATTTGCTGACCCCGACACACCATCACGTCCCGGCGAGGTCAGGTCACGCAGGCCTCAACTGAAAAGGAATTATGGGTAACCTGTCACTCACGTTGGGCTGGGGGAATGGGAGGAGGGAGAGAAATTGGGGAGGGAGAAGGGGAGAGAAGGAAGGAAGGAAGGAGGGAGGGAGGAATGGAAGGTAGGGAGAGATGAAGGGAAAGGAGAAGAAAGGGAAGAGGGTTGGAAAATAAGAATGAAGAAAAGGAGAGAAGCAGGGAAGAATGGAAGGAGAGAAGGGAGTGGGGAGAGGAAAGGGAGAGAAGGAAATAGGGAGGAATAGGAAAAGGAAGGAGGGAAGGGAAAATAATATAGATATGGCAGCGTAGAGAAAGAGGGAAGACGAAGATAAAGGAAGGAGGCAGAGAGAGACGGTGTAGGAAGGGGACAGGAGGAGGAGAAGAGGGGGAGGAGGGAGGGAGGGATGAGGAATGAGAGTGAGTAATGAGGTATGAGAGAGAAACAAGAGTGGTAATGTGTACCCGGTGTTGGAAGGCTCCTGTACCGCCCCTCCCTTCCCTTCCCTTCCCCTTCCTTTCCCTTCCCTTCCTTTTCCCTTCCCTTTCTTTCCCTTCCCTTCCCTTTCCCTTCCCTTCCTTTTTTGAGGATTCCTTCCCCTGAAGTCCTCCCTTTCCTCCTCCTCTCCCTTCTTCCCTTCCTTCCCCTTCCCTCCCTTCCCCTTCCTTCCCTTCCCTCCCTTCCACTCCTTCCCTTCCAAGAAAAAAAAGAAAAAAAGGAAAGATTCCTCCATTCCTTCCCTTCCTCTTCCCTTCCTGACTCACCTCCTTCCCTTCCCCTCCCTTCCTTCCCCTTCCAGGCTGGTTCTAATTCCCTTCCCCTTCCCTTCCTAGAATTCCTTCCCTAAAAAGACGGAAAACATCATACCTCCCTTCCCTTATCCTCTATATCCTTCCTTCCTTGCGTCTTCCCTTCCTTTAGAAAATTGTCCCTCTCCCATCCCTTCCCTTCCCTTCCTTCCTTTCCCTTTCCTTCCTTCCCTTTCCTTCCACCTTCCCTTCACTCTCTTCCCTCCTCCTTCCTGCCAAATCCCTTCAGCACCTCCCTTCCCTCATTCTCCCTCTGCTCACAGCCTTCCGTCATCCACGTTTTAAGATTTCTTTCTCTGGTGCCTCCTTCTTCTCCTCATTCTCTATGGTCATGCAAAAAAAAAATTTCTCCTCATAATCTTCTATCTCTATGTATAGACATTTTTTTCCTTCCTCTTCGCTTTTTCTACATAAACATTTTCCTTCTTCCTATTCTTTCTACATAACTCAGCCGTAATTCTTTCACTTTCTCAAGCATTCTTTCATTTCTTTCTTACTCTTTCTTCCATTATCTTACCACTTCTTTCCCTTTCTTTTCTTTCTTCTGTTCTTCCCTTGCCTCTCCCTCACGATCTTCATCATTTCTTCCCTTTCTCTCATTCCTCCTTTTTCCATCCTTTTCCATTCTTCATTCATTTTCCTTCCATCTCCTCTTTTTCTAATCTTCCTATTCTTTTCTCACATCAAAATGGTTTGCGGTAATCCTTCTTCCCCTTCCCCTTTTTTTTCATTCTCTTCCCTTTCTATCTAACATCCTATTTCCTCTCCTCCTTTTCTCAACTGTCCCTTTCACCTCTCATCCCATTCCTCCCTCACACTTTCCTCCCTCGTCTCCAATCTCCCTCAATTCCCCCAATCCCTTCTCCCCTTTGCCTTTCCCTCATGTAACACCGTGACGGCCTGCCAGGTATAACAAACTCTATTAACCTGTCCGTCGCCAGGTAATCCCCTGTGTTTATGTATCGACTGCGTGTGTGTGTCTGTCTGTCTCTCTGTGTCTCGACTCTGTACATGAGAAAAAAGAGTCTAGTATTTGCTTATATATTTATCTTTATATTTTTCATTACTCTTTTTTGCCTTCACTTATACTCTCTCCTTTCTTTTTTTTCTCTCTTCATCTTCAGATTCACATTCCATCTTCCTCATAACGACCCAACATTTCTAGGGTTTACCTGGTAACTAAGCTTTACGATTTAATCATTTGTGCCATAATATAAACTCTTTCCAAAATAGATGATGCTAATAAACTGATCATGCGTTGATATACCTATTATGAAATGGTTTGCGTGGTGAGATGATTTTTTCTCATTTTTCTCGCCTAGAGGGAACTTTAAGAACATGATCCCTGCAACTACCAGGTTAACGTTCATTTGCTCTATTCTTTCTTGTTTTCACTCATTATTTCTCTTGCCCTAAAATTTCGATCTTCAATCTTATCTTCCAATCTTAAGTTCTCTCTAACAACTCTTGTTTCAGTTCAATCTGCCGATCCAACAACTCTGCCCGAACATAAAACTAACGAACACAAAAAATAATAAGAAAATAAAAACACAAAGAAAAAAAGAAAAGGAAAGATTAGAAGACAAGATGAGAGAGAGAAGAGGAAGAATAGAATTTAAAAGAAAGCTGAACAAAGATTTAAAGAAAAAAGGACCGAATAAAAACAGAAGAAAGAAAAACCTAACACATAAAAAAATAATGTGACTAACCTAAACCTAAACAAAATTCTTCATAATAAACTCTAAATAAACCATAGAAACAAAAAGCAGAAACAACATTACCATAATCTAGATCAGAACAAACAAATCAATTAAGCACCTCACTATCATCCTCTCTATCACTATTATAGACTGAAGGGTAATTGTTCCTTGACAGAAGTAGTACACACACACACACACACACACACACACACACACACACACACACAGCTTTGCCTCATACAAAACATACAGTAAAAAAAACATACAGAACAGGAAACACAATTAAAAACATCATAAAAAAAAAAACAGAAGCGAAGTAACAGGTAAAGAAAAATAAAAGAAAAGAAAAAAAGACAAGTAGACGTGTTTTTCCTTTCTCTAAGCATTTTTCATTTATAATTTTCGTTACATATTTTTCATCGTTCTCGGATCAGATAAGAATGAGAAAAAAAGAAGAGGGAGAATGGAGATAAAAAAAAAGGATGAGAGGGAGGAAGAGAATGAAGGGAGGGGAGATGGTGGAGGAGAGGGAGGGGAGAGGGGGTGGGGGCAGGTGTCCTTCTGTGGGATAATGACAGAGCGGAACTTGAGGAGAGAGGAGAGAGGAGGAGGGAGGAGAGAGAGAGGAAAGGGAGGGGGAGGTGATGGGGAGAGAGATAGCAGTACCGCAGACACACATGAATGAAAAAAAACTAAAAGATGAAAAAAAGATGAAAGCTAAAATACAGGTCATTAAAGCGAGGTGAGAAAAGATTAACTAAAGGTGAAAGTGAAAGTGGAAAAGGTAATAAACATAATTAAAGGTGTTCATAACATTAGCGTAAGGTAATAGACGTTAAGACAGGTGAAAGAATAAAGAAAATATCAGGAAAATAGAACTTAAGACCAGAACTCCTGTGAATGAAAGAAAAGCAAAGAAAGAAGAAGAAAAAAATAAATGAAAGTGTGTACAGGTTAGGGTAGGGATTAGGAAAGTGAAAGTGAATGAATGGCGTGGGGAGGTGGGGGAAAGTAAAGAAAAGAGGATAGGTAGGAAGCTGCAGGAAAGCTAAAGGAATAAATAATAAAAGGAAATAACAGATAATGAAATGAGGGACTATGTGGGTAAGCAGAGTTTAAGAAAGAGAGGTGAAGGGAAGACAGAAGGGAAGATGGGATAAAGGTTAAGGAAAGGTGAAAAAAAGGTAAAGGGATATAGGTAAGGACACGTAAAATAGGTAAAAACTAGGAAACTAAGGAAGGGTAAGGAACAAGGTGTAGGTAAGATTAATAAAGGTAAGGTTAGGCAAGGGTGAGACAAGGTAACAGAATATGCAGGTAAAGTGCGGGAAGGTATGGGAAGGGAAGGTGAGATATGGACTACGTGAGGAAAGGTAAGAGGGGATGAGGAAAGGTAGGGTAAGGAAGGATAAGGAAAGGTAAGAAACGGCGAGAAAACGTGAAAGAAAGTGAAGGAAAGGTGAGGAAAGATAAGGAGGGGAAGGGGAAAGTATAGGGATGGAGAGGAAAGTTAAGGGAAGGTGAATGGAAGAAAGGGAAGAGTAAAGGAATGTGAACAGAAAATGAAGAGAGGTAAAGGAAGGTATGAGAAAGGGGAGAAGAGTAAGGGAAAGTGAATAGGAGATAAGAAAGGTAAGTTAAGGTGAAAGGAAGATGAAGAATGGAAAAGGAAGGTATGGGAAATATGAGGAAAGGTAAGGGAGGGTGTATGTGAGGTAAGGAAAGGTAAAGAAAGGTGAAAGGAAGGTGAAAAGGTAAGGGAAGGTGAATGGAAGGTAAAGGATCATAAGGAGAGGTAAAACGAAGGTGAGGAAAGGTAAGACGTGGGTAAGGGAGGGTAGGTAACGTGGAGGAAGGTAAGGAGAGGTAAAAAGAAGGAATAGGAGATGTGCGTATAGGTAAGGTAAGGTGTAGGAAGGTAAGGTAAGATGTAGAAAGATAAGGAAAGATGTAAACGTTAAGAAAAGCTAAAGGAAAGAATAGGGGAGGGACAGAAAGGTCAGGAAAGGTGTAGGAAGGTAAGGTAAGGTGAAGAAAGTTAAGGGAAAGATGTAAAAAGTAAGAAAAGTTAGGAAGGAATAGGGAGGAAAGGTCAGGAAGGTGTAGGAAGGTAAGGTAAGGTGTAGAATGTTAAGGAAAGATGTAAAAAAGAAAAGTTAGAGGAAGGAATAGGGAGGTAAAAGAAAGGTCAGGAAGGTGTAGGAAGATAAGGTAAAAGGTGTAGAATGTTAAGGAAAGATGTAAAAAGGTAAGAAAAAGTTAGAGGAAAGGAATAGGGAGGTAAAGAAAAGGTCAGGGAAGGTGTATGGAAAGTAAGGTAAGGTTTTAGGAAGGTAAGGAAGGCGTGAAGGTGAGGAAAGAACAGGTAACGAGTCAGAAGGAAGGAGCTTAAAAAAAAAAAAAGGAGAAGTGAAGTAAGGGTTAGATTAAGGTGAAGGGAAGATAAGGTAAAAGGCGTGGGTAAGGTAGGATAAGGTAACGATGTAGAAGAGTAAGGATGGGTGTAAAGAAAGTGAGGAAGGGTAGAAAAAGGAATAGGAAGTGAGTAAAAGGTCAGGAAAGGTAAAGGTGTGGGTAAGAAATTGTGAAAAGAAGGTGAAGGAAGGTAAAGGGAAGGTACAGGAAGGTAAGGAATGATGCAAAGCTGAGAAAAATAAATAAAAGAAATAACAGGATAAGTGAGAAAAGGTCAGGTAAAATTGTAGGAAAGGTAGAGTAAGGTGTGAAGGTGAGGAAAGGTAAGGTAAGGTGTGGGAAAGGAGGAAAGGTAAGGAAGGGTAAAAGAGGACAAGTAAGTAAAGGTCAGGTAAGATAAGGTGTGGGTAAAGTAAGGTCAGCTGTGAGGTGAGGAAAGGTAAGGTAAAGGTGTAGGAAGGTAAGGAAGAACAGGAAGAGTGAGAATGATGCAGAGAAGAGAAAAAAGTTAAACGAAAGAATAGAAGTGAGTAAAAGGTCAGAGTAAAAGTAGGAAGGTTAAGGTAAAATTATAAGGTGTGGTAAAAAATTAAAGGTAAGAGGAGTGTGATCTCCATCTTGTAGAAGAGAAAAAAGTAGTAAAAGTAATAGTAGTAGTAGTAGTAGTAGTAGTAGTAGTAGTAGTAATTGTTCTTTGTCTTACAGTCTACAGAGAGAGAGAGAGAGAGGTGAGAGAGAGAGAGAAGGAGTGAGGTGGTGGGAGACACACACAAAATTAAGACAGATGACGAAAAAAATGCAACGAAGCAGATTCTCAGTTGGGTCACAGTGAGCCTTACAAATTAGGGGGTTAATGGAGTGGTGGGAGGGGGAGGGAGGGAGGGAGAGAGTGGGACAGCAGTGGAGGGGAAGTGGGAAGGGGAGGAGAGGATAGGAAGGAGGTTGTGGGTGGTGGTGGGGTTGGAGGGAGGATGGGAGAAAGTGAAAGAGTGGAATAGCAGGAGAGAGCAGGAGAGGAGAGAAGTAGAGGGACAGAGAGAGCAGAAAGGGTGGGGATAGAAGAAATTGGAACGATGTGAAGAAAAGGAAGAAAAGGAGGAGCATAGACGAATAGGAGAAATAAAGGAAAGAGATAAGTAACAGTTGAAGGAAAGAGGAAATAATGGATAAATGGAGGAAAGAGGAGGAGGAGGATAAACAAGTAGAAGAAATAAAGAGAAATGGAAGTAGGAATAGTTAAAGGAACAGGTGCAAAGGTGGAGGAAAGAAGGAAGGACAATGGAATGGAGATGATGAGGAAAAGAGAAGAAGGGATGGGAGGGAAAAGGGGTGAGAGTGGGGGAGAGGTAGAAGGGAAAAAAAGGGGAAGAAGAAGGGAGGGAGGCGGTGATGAGTGATGGAAATGGGGTTAGGAGGTAGAGGGTGAAGGATAGGGAAGGAGTGAGGATGGGGAAGGGGAAAAGAGGATGGGAGGCAGAGAAGGGTGGTGGAAAGGGGGATGAAAGGGGTACAGGGTGAAGAAAGGGGAACGAGAGAGAGGAAGAGGAGGAAAAAGGAGTGGGAAGCAGTGCAGGGTTGTGGGATGGGGATGAAGAGGCACAGGGTGAAGGGGAAGGGGAAGGGAAGGGAAGGGAAGGGAAGGGAAGGGAAAAGGGGAAGGAAGGGGGAAAGGAAGGAGGGTGTGAAGGGATGGGAAGACGTACAGGTAAGAGAATGAAAGAACACCTGAGCAATGAAAAGGTGAGTAAAAAATAAGTCAGTAATTTTTCGTGAGTTTTGTCTCTGCGTAACCATAGGGAGGAAAGGGAGGAAGGAGAGAGGAAGGGAGAAACAGGTATATATCCATCCTAAGATTGAATTATAAGGAGGAGAAAGGAAAAAGTAGGAAGGTTTAAAGCATCCATCAAACACTCTGAAAGTCTCAACAGAGGCAGCAACAAAAGGAGACGTAAAATATAGAAAAAGACGGAAGAGCACAAACAGGTACTACTTTGGACGCGGAGGGGAGGGAGAGGAGGCGGAGGAGAGAGAGAGAGTGTGTGTGTGTGTGTGTGTGTGTGTGTGTGTGTGTGTCTCAGCCGTATGTTTCAGAGCGGATTCAGAAACTTTCAATTTGAAATACATCTTTCCCACAAGTTTCCATGAGCTGATCTTCCTTGGGGTGATAGAGGCGACATTCTTGACAGGGGGAAAGAAAAAGGGAGCAGAGAATATTTAGGGCAGAAATTTATACAGTAGCAGGCGAGCAGGCGCGGAGGAATCTGATTTTAAACCTCTTTCTCCTCCTCTTTTCCCTTTCCTGCGCGCTGGCCTAGTATGCAATAGAGATATTCTACTACGTATCTTAGTCGCTTAACTTCTAACTACGGCATTTAACGGCGTACAGTCCTCCGCCACAGTTTTGAAGTAGCAATGAAGGAAGGACAAGAGCTGTAATCTGGGAATATCTCGGAAGGTTTATGAAGCAGTTCAAGCAAGACACGAGGAGAGCAGGGAGGAGGGATGGGGAAAGAAAGGGGAAGGGAGAATGAGGGAGGGAGGGAGAGTGGGTGGGAGGAGGTGGGGTGGTTTTGTGCAGTTATCAATGTCATTTAGTTCAGTGTGTCACTATATGATTGTTGGTTTGATAATAACGTAAAACAATGTGACCTTCATTTTATCCTCCTCGTCTTCTTCCTAATAGACAATCAGTTTTTAATATTTTCTTGTACTTTATATTTTCTCTTCTTGCCTTACATCATTACATTTATTTCTAGTTAATTGATTTCCTTTCATTTCTTCTTCCTGGACAATCAACAAAGAATATCTCTTGTACTTTTCTTACTTATACAATCTTATATTACGCTCCTAGTAACTTTATCTCTTGTTTTCCTTTGACAATCAACTGAGAATATCTTACTTATACTTTCCTTGCCCATACATAATCTTACTCAATTACACTCCTACCTGATAACTTCATATCTCATTTTTCATGACGTCAGCTGAAAATGCTTAATTGTACTTTTCAAACTCTCTCTCCCTTCCTCTCACAAAACATCTTGCTTCCATTATTTGCTTCATGAATTATTTTGTCTCTTGTTTTCTTCCTTGAACAAACAATAGCTAATTAACTACAATTATTAATAATTACTTGTACCTATTTAATATCTTTCCCTGCAAAATCTTGCTTCCTCCTCCTCCTCCTCCTCCTCCTTCGCCTCCGTCATTAATAAACTACCCCCCATATCAAGTTATCCTCTTACACACACCTACATCACATACACATATCTCTACATCATATACATACCTCCTTTCCCATTTCCTTTCTTTCGTCACTTCCTTCTCGTCAACTGAAGGAGGAAGATGAGCAACACATTTCACTATCAAAGTTATCGTTCAGTAGCCTTCCCTCCTCCCTCCCCTGAGAGCAAGAGGGAGGGAGGGAAGGAGGAGACGGAGAAAGGGAGGAGAATAGCCGAAAAAAAGTAGGAGATAATGATAATGAGGTTTTAGTGTAGATTTGGGAGTCTTTGATCGTACGTCCGCCAGCGATGTGTTAACTAGTGCTTGGGAGAGAGAGAGAGAGAGAGACAGAGAGAGAGAGAGAGTTGCTAGGATGACAGGAGAGGATAGAGGAGGGGAAGGAGGGAGGAGTGGAGGAAAGGAGGGAGAGGTCGTACAGGCAAGAAAGGTTCTGTGGTCGTGTAATTCTCCTCCTTAATATCAGGGTCTGTTGGTCGTCATTGAGAGAGAGAGAGAGAGAGAGAGTAGTATCGATATTCAGAGTAGTAGTAGTAGTAGTAGTAGTAGTAGTAGTAGTAGTGAAAGAAAACGAATAACAGCAAATCAACGGAAAACTAGATATGGGAGGTGGTTACTAATGACGGAGGCGAAGGAGGAGGAGGAGGAGGAGGAGGAAGAAGATGAAGAAAATGGCATAATTCTCGTGTTTCTATGCAGCGCGGAGGGTAAAAAACAATAACACAACTTTAAAATTGCGAAACCACAATACTTGAGTTTAAAATATGCCAGTTTACAATAATATAATGGAGGTTTGAATTCTCAGGGCAGGAAGAGGAGGAGGAGGAGGAGGAGGAGGATGGGTATGACAGATGAATAATGAAAAAGAAAGAAAAGGATAAGGAGGCGGAGGAGGAAGAGGAGGAGGAGGAGGAGGAGGAGGAAGCAAAACAATACTGAAAGAAAAAAAAAAATTGCAGGATGCTGGTGATCTTAGTGATGGAGGAGGAAGAAGAGACGGACGGAGAAGGAGGACGGAGACGGAGGAGGGAGAAGGAGAACAGTGGAGGATGAGGATGAGGAGGAGGTGGAGGAGGAGGAGTAGGAGGAGTAAGTGATGGAGACTAATAGATGTAATTCCTGAGGTGCAACTGGTCAATGGAGCCACTCAGCTACCTCCACTTGTGCAGGAGGAAATAGGAGGAGGAGGAGGAGGAGGAGGAGGAGGAGGAGGAGGAGGAGGAGAGTGGAATAGGAAGGGAGGCTTAGAGGCATTTATGGGGGATGTGGGTAACTGCAGAGGGTGAGGTAAGGTAAAGGTAAGGAGGAAAAGGACAAGATGAAGGTAGGAAGGTAGGAAGGTAAGAAAAAAATGTGATTGTGGGTTACAGTTTAGGTAAAAAGATATATAACAATAAATTCTCTTGATTACATACAATGACACACACACACACACGACAGAAAATGAGAGAACTCTGTGTGTGTGTGTGTGTGTGAGCCCTCTGTGTGTGTGTGTGTCCTAATCGTCCAAACGTGTAATGGCATTACTATTCTCCCCAGTTCTCTTGTTTGCATTTCGGTGTGATTATTTCATCATAAAACAAAGCCTGGTTCTTTCCACCTGATCAGGAGTGTTGAGGCCATGCAAATGCAGTAGTAGTAGCAGTAGTAGTAGTCGTAGTAGTAGGCGTGGTAGTAGGAGTAGTAGTAGTAGTAGTCGTAGTAGTAGTAGTAAAGTACACACAAGCATTCCACTATAGTAAGTTACAGGTGAAAATCCTAACCATCATAATTCAAATTTCAATACGTATTTTCGTGCCGAACTAGAACATCAAAAGAAATAATAGTCAGTGTTGCTTCCGAGATGGACGATAACTCACAAATCACTGCAATCTTGTAATCGCATGTGCTGTTTGATCTTCCTGTGCACCTTACCTTGATGGATGCGTCTCAGGTGTCGGGAGGTTTGCTTGACTTACCTTTGGAATGAATGCTAAAACAGAAAAAATAAATAGCAGACGCAATACTACTTAAATGGTCAAATAATTCCTACTTGAATACAAATAAAAAAATGAAAAGTAAATAAAAATGAGAAAATAAATTGAAATAAAAATAAAATAAAGTGATACACAAATAAACAACAAAAAATAGATAAATAAAATGAATACTGCAGAAATATTTAAATAGATATCAGACGCAATACTAGGGGATAAATTTGAGAAGGTTAAATCACACCACATAGTATTTGTTCATTTCGTTAGTTTTATTACAAAAAAGTGTCACTGGAGATATAACAAATAATTGATATCACAGATTCACATATAATGAGAAAAATATATGTAAAAAAAATAATAGGAATAAAGAAAAATAACTTCAGACCGCAAATTAACAAGCCAAGGAGGAGAGAGATCACCAGCAATGCTTCCTCCTCCTTCCTCCTTCGCTGTCAGTCATTTCTTCCTCCGCCTCCAACACACAGAAATCTTGGAAAAAATGGAGCCAACTGTCACTGTCACAAAATTTCTCTTGATTAAGCTATTGGGCCGGTGATGAGGCCACT
This sequence comes from Eriocheir sinensis, assembly GCF_024679095.1. Classification (NCBI taxonomy): domain Eukaryota; kingdom Metazoa; phylum Arthropoda; class Malacostraca; order Decapoda; family Varunidae; genus Eriocheir; species Eriocheir sinensis. Next base: position 39,540 of record NW_026112101.1, read on the forward strand.
CCTACTCCTTTAAAATTTCCCCTTGCTGTTAACTTCCATTTCGCTCTGTAAATTCCAATGTTTATCTAGCAGCCTTGAGATGAGAAGTTATGTCTTGTGATACCATCAGCAGAGTGAACCAGCTCAGGCGCAGGAAGGCCAATCAGAGGTAAACTTATATATTTTCTTCCTTCTTTCTTTCAGCAGTGACTTTATTTTCTCCTCTTCTCTTTCAAAGGTTCCTGGTGGCGCACATCGTCAGACTCTGTGTGTTATGCATTAATGAAGCTCTGATCCTCGTTACACTCGTAAACTTAAAAGGCAACTCAAGTTATCGCGAGTATAAGACCAAACAAAACGATAGAAAATGGGAGTCGAGGGGTGAAAACAGGAAAAGAAGGATGCGTTTTCTTTCTTCTCGGCCCGTCCTGCCAACGCGCGCGAGGTCGCTGGGCGGAGCGTAACGACACATCAGTACAGGAGAACACCTTAGATATTACGTTGGTGATTCTTATAATCCGCGACTGTTACTACTCAAAGCGCCAAACCGAGACAACATACGTACATTATTACTTCCAACGGTGATAATGAACAGAGAAATCGTAATAATGAGAGGAGTAGTGGTAGTGAAGAAGGACCGACCGCCTACAGAGAAAATAGATAATGGAAAGAAAGACAAGAGAGGAAATAGACGGACATAGAAGAGAATAGAATGACGAACTCGAACGTGAAGCTACGATCGTAAAGGTTTGGAACTCTATCTACAACTCACAGAAAATGAAAAAAAGGACAAAAAAATGGAGTTTGTTTTTCCTACAACAGACTATACATCTATATACACCCCATCCTCCCCACCCCGACCCTCTAACCCATCCCCGTGATCCCCATTGCCCCGTCACTTATAAATAGTTCATAGCAATATATGTATATGTATATCAGGAATGTGAACCCTTTTCTAAGTGGACGAGGTGATCCAACGCTCTAAAGGAGGATCGAGCAGGTACGAGATGATCCCTGAGACAATCCTCCTGGAGTCCGTGCCTGAACCCTTAGCAACTTCAACAGGATCAGAATTCCTTTTGAAGGTTTAAAGTTCAACACCATATAAAGGGATTCAGGATGATTTAACACCAAATATAGAGTTCAAATGAATATTGAACCGCATAAATTTTAGTCTTGGAATGTATTATTAAATATGGAGTTTTAATGCGTTGTTAGCTTTGACAGGTGTGTGTGTGTGTGTGTGTGTGTGTGTGTGTGTGTGTGTTTTATTGTTGTTGAGTTTATATGTGCAGTTGATTTTACTTCTTTATTTAATTGTTCATAGAAATCTTTTAGTGTTTTGATTGCCGTACAGTAAGAACGTGCGTATTACACATAGGCGTGATTGAATGTGCACACAGCTGAGTTGACAACACACACGATAGGCTTACACATGGCGACGTGTGCATCAACCACGTACAGAAGTTACCTCCTACGATAGACCTACTGTGTGTGTGTGTGTGTGTGTGTGTGTGTGTGTGTGTGTGTGTGTGTGTGTGTGTGTGTGTGTATGTGTGTGAACTCTCATACATACAAAGTTACCGTGTATTAATTTGGAAACAATGACGTGTACAAAATTTACACGTACATAATTTCTTACCTTTTCCCACGTACATCTAACATACATACGTGTAAACCTACACACACAAACATACATACATGTACGTTTTCTTGAGGTGTACAGGGCACGGACCGACTCCAGTGGTGTTTGAAAGAATGGATCCACGAAAAAAAAGACAAAAAAAATGTTGAGTTAGATATAAAACTGACCCTTTAGTAAATCCAGGCCAGGTAGCAGCGTGTTGTCCCTCCCGTCCCTCCCTTGCTCCTCCCTTTACAACATCTATGGACGACATTTCTTAACATCCTGGATAAAGTTTCATCAGCAGTAAACAGATGAAACACACGCAAAAAACATAAAAAAAAATCAAAGCCGCACATAACAGAAAACAACAACAAAAAAACACACACAAAAAACAGCCTCTCTTGTTACGTCAGACATTTTTGACATAACAGAGAAATAAAATAAACAAAAAAGATGGTTCCTGGCAGCCTCTTTGGTGGTTAGTTTGTTTGTTTTCCTCGTTTATCACTTTCATTATTATTGTTCTTGTTGTTTTAGTGATGGTGGTGGTGTTGGAGGTGGCGGCAGCGGCTGGTGGGGGTCAGGTCAGGTCAGGTCAAGGTCAGCCCAGGTTACCACGCCAGGATCTCTGAGCTCTGGTGGTCACTGAAGCCTCAGGACCTGGCGAGGGAGACAGAGGGAGGTGAGCTGGGACAGGTGAGGACAGGTGAAGACAAATAGGAAAACAGGTAGGATGGGTAACAGTCAAGACAGATAAGGACAGGTAAAAAGAGAGGTAGAAAGACAAGTGGGGAAGACAGCTAAGAAGACAGGTGAGGATAGGTGAGGACAGGTGAGGATAAGTAGGAAGACAGGTGAATACAGGTTCAATACACACACACACACACACACACACACACACACACACACACACAAGACTCACCTCCATGCACAGAGACGTCGTCGGAGGGGAGGTCATGGGTGGGTGGGGGAAAGGCCTCCCATCATGGCGGCCATGGGAGGCATCCCGGGGAACTCAGCGCCCCCCATGGGTCCGCCGGGGGGCAGGGGCTGCTCCATGCCGGGGCCTGCGGAGGAAGAAAAAGAATGGTCAGCTATGGGGATATGACGTATGGGGATGAGATGAAAGAAAGAGGGAGGAGGAGGAGGAAGCAGGCGTAAGAGGAAGAAAAAAGATCCAGCGATATAGAAAAAAAAACAGGAAATATAAAGTAAGAGAAAAAAAGTAAAAAGAACTGCAATGCAGAAAAAAAAAACGGAATGAGTCTGACAGAACAGCATGTGGATGGATGAAACGTGAATATTTGGATATTTGTATATTTTGCGTGTGTATCGTGTGTGTGTGTGTGTGTGTGTGTGTGTGTGTGTGTGTGTGTGTGTGTAGGATGGGGACAGAAGAGTGGAGGACGCTGGAAGTCCTTTACCTGTTCTACAGTGGACTTAGTGAGGCTAAAGATAATGATGATGATGGCGATGATGATGAACAAGTCCCAGCCCTACTCACTGTGCAGGTATCCCATGGGCTGCTGGGGACCAAGTAGCCAGGGAACTGCTGTCCTGGGGAAACCACTGTAGCCAGGAAAGAAGCCATGTATCCTCCATCCTCCATCCCAGGGCAGATCACGCAAGCTTCATGGGTTGCCGAAGAGGTGCGCATGCATGCCATGGTGGAAGCTAGCTTCATGCCTCCTTGCTCCTCTTGTTTGGAACCACCTGAGGAAGAGGAAGAGGCGCTCGTTAGTGAGGAGAAAAGAACTGGTGGAGAAAGAGCTCATGAAGGAAAAGAGCTGATTGTGAATGAGGAAGAGGAGGTGCATGGCTAAGGAGGAGGATGATGTCTGAGGGAAGATTGTAGAAAGGTCAGTGTAATGGTGTGTCACCTATATCATCCTCCTCCCTCCTCCTTCCCTTGGACCTCACCTCGTTACAATCTCATCCAAAACAAGTGTTCAAAGTCTACCGGACAGGTGGTGACGCCCAGGCCACCTGGCATCCTTCAGGCATCAGGTGACAGGTGACTACCGATTGTTTTGTGCTGAAGAAAAGAAAAAAGAAAAAAAAAAACTGAAAGAAAAAACATATTAACCCTCATTCCCAAACAAACAAAAAAACAGCACCTGCCTACTACGTCTCTAGCTGTAACTTTTCTTTCTTACTTCTCTAGTTTTGTTATAACCAGAAAAACAAAACAAAAATAAAAGAATGAAAAAATAAAACACAAAAAAGATGAAAAAATAGAAAACACATCTGCCTCACTCCATCTTTTCTTTCTTTGTCTTCCTTTACTGCTGAGAATATTCTAATTGGCTGGTGACGCTGCGACCAGGTGTGGGGGAGGTAAGTGGATACCTGAGGGGAACCACAACATAACCCTCATTCCCACCTCTCCCGACGACAGGTGAAACAAACAATCACGAGGGAGAGAAAGGGGGAAAGGGGAAGGAGGAGAAAGGGGAGAAGGGAGGGAAGACAAATTAAGGCAGACAAAGTGAAGGGGCAAAGGGTGAGGAATATAGTGGAAGGGAAAGGGAGGAGGAGAGAAATGTATAGTGAAAGAGGAGGAGGAGATGAAATAGGAAGGAGGAGAGAGAAATGAGAGAGGAAGAGATTGAAAACTAAAAGAGATCATGTAAAGAAGAAAGGAAGAAGACGTGGAAAAAGAAAAGAAAGAAGAAATGAGTGAGCTAAAAAAGTGAAAGAAGAAAAGAACACTCAGTAAGAGGAAAGTAGTAAAAGTAAGTAAAAGGAAAGTGTAAAGAGAGGGAAAAAGTGAGGGGAAATGATGCAAGAAAATGAGAAAGAAGACAGGAAGAAAGAGAGAGAGAGAGAGGAAATGGAAGAGATGAAGACACCGAAGAAGAAAAACTAACAGGAACAAGAGAGAGGGGGAAAAAGTGAGGGGAAATAGAGAGGAGAATAAGAGGCAAATAAAGAAAGACGAAAGTGAAAGAAAGGCGAACGAAAGAAAGCAAGCACGCAAGCAAGAGGGAAAGACATCAAGAGGAGCAGAGAGAGAGAGAGAGGGGAAAAGGAGTGACAGAAATGAGAGAGAGAATAAGAGGCAAATAAAAGAAAAAGACAGATGTGAAAAGAAAGGCGAGCGAAAGAGCGGACGCGAATATGGAGGAAAGACATCAAGAGGAGCGAGAGAGAGAGAGAGGGGAGAAAGGTGAGGGAAATGAGAGAGAGGGAAAAGAGACATGAGGCAGGGCATGTGGTCAGCTCTCAGCTTGACTGGCACTGAAAACAAATGCCACTCGACACAAGCTAATTTGGGAAGCAGCAGCCATTACAGGAGGGAGGGGGAGGGAACAGGCTGGAGGGAGGAGGAGGAGGAGGAGAGAGAGAGAGAGAAAGGGACGTGAGGTAGAGAATGAAAGGAGCGTGGAGAGGAAGAATTTAAAGGGAGAGGAATAGGTGAGCGGAGAAAGGATGACAGGAGATGAGAGGGATGGGAGAGAGGGCAGGAGAGAAGGAGAGAGAAATTGACAGGGAGTGAGAGAATGAGAGGAGGGCGGAGAGGAAAACTCAGAGGGAGAGGAATGAGTAGGATGACAGAGACGGGAGCTGAGAGGGAAAGAGAAGGGATGGGATAGGAGGGCGAGAAGGAGAGAGAAGAGAGAGAAGGGACAGGAAAAGGACGGAAGTAGAGAATGAGAGGAGGGTGCAGAGAGGAAAATTTAAAGGGAGGACTGGGAGAGAGAAAAGGGATGAGTGAGAGAAACAGGAAATGAGAAAGAGGGAGAGAGATGGGATGAAGGTGGAGGCAATGGAAGGCAAGAGGTGGAAAAGAAAGAAAGGGGATCGGTGGAACTTGCTGAGGGGAGAATAATGGAAAAGGTGGAAGTGGAGGAGAGATGGAATGTGGATGAGAAATGAGAAGAGTTGGATGGATGAAGAGAAGATGAGGGAGATGAAAAGGTGGAAATGTGTATGTGAGGAAGGTAGATGAAGGGGAAGAAGAGAAGAGGAAGGGAAGAAACGATAAGAAGAGACCAAAAGAAAAAGAAAAATGCAGTAAGAAGAGAAGAAGAAAGAATGAAAAAAACATGAAAAAAAAGGAAAAGAGGAAAAGGGCAGGAAAGGAGATACGTAATAAAGACGAAATGAAAAAAAGAGAGAACAAGAAGAAAAGCGAAAACGATAAATCCTAAAACAGAAAATAATAAAATAAAATAAAGGGAAAAAGGAATGAAATAAGAGAATAGTGGGGAGAGGAAGTGGTGAAAGGGGGAATTGAGGTGTCAGCTGACCTTCATTTGCTTAGGGTGAAGGTCAGGTCAGGCAGAGTCACGAGGAGAGGGAGGAAAGGGGAAAGGGGGAAGAAGAGGAAGGAAGGAGGAAGAGGAGAAGCTATTACCGGAAGACATGAAGTGTTTGAGAAGGCTATGTACGAGAGAGAGAGAGAGTTAAATTCAGTACGCCAACTAATGTAAAATCAGTGTTTGTGGCTGGAAGGAGGAGAAGAAGGAGGAGGAGGAGGAGGAGGAGGAGGAGGAGGAGGAGGAGGAGGAGGAGGAGGAGGAGGAAGCTGGAAAGTAAAATAGACGACTAAGAGGAAGGAAGAGGAAGAGAGATGAGAAGAAACAAGATCAGGAAAGACCGCACTGGAGAGAGACAAGGAGGAGGAGAAGGAGGGAGATGAGGAGGAGGAGGAGGAGGAGGAGGAGGAGGAGGAGGAGGTGTGACGGGCGCGGTTCAGTCTGCGGTAGAGTCTTGTGACAGGAACCTGTGACGTCACAAGCTTCTCCTCTTCCGTTACGCCCACACCTGAGCCGCGCAGGTGTGGGGGAAGGTGTGTGCAGGTGTGGAGCAGGTGTGGGGCGGCGGGGGCTGGTGTATGGAGGTGTGGAAGGCGTGGGACGAGGTGTTGGTGGCGGTGGAGAGGTGTATGAGAGGATGTGGAGAGAGAGAGAGAGATGATAAATGATGGATGTGTGAGAGAATAAGCAGAAAGAAAGATTGAGAAAGAACGAATGATAAATGAGAGGTGAAAGAATGTGATAAATAAAAGAATGAATGAAAACACAAGATGAGACAAACAAATAAATAACACAAGAAAAATGGAGTGAAGGAAAAAAAAAATGAAATGGCTGTAGTGATTGTGGTGGAAGGGGAAGGGAAGAAGGTGGAGAGAAGGGAAGGGAAGGAAGGAGAGGGAGGAAGGAGAGGTAGACCTACTCACTGGGCTAATCTTTCCTTCAACATACCAATGAAATGTGCCGTTAGTATCATTTTATTATTAATGTGTGTGTGTGTGTGTGTGTGTGTGTGTGTAAAGATACACAAAATAATAAGTGATAAAACGTATGACATGCAGAAAAAAATAGCAGAAAATATCAAATGTTATGTTTGTGCATCTAACACACACACACACACACACACACACACACACACACACAGGCAACAGGTGTGGGGCAGGAAGGACAGGTATGGGGCACTAGACTTACAGGTGTGGATGAGAGGTTGAGAGAAAAAGAAAGGTAATAGTGTGTTTTTGTTAAGGTAGAGTCAGAAAGTAACCTAAGGAAAAGCTATACAAAACAATAGACAAAATGAAAAGGTAGAAAAGGGTAATGGAAGGAAAGGAAAGGAAAGGGATGGACAAGAAGAGGCAAACAAGATGAAAGGGTAAAGAAAGGTGATGATGATTGGAAGATGAAAGAAATGGGCAATAGGCAAGAAGATAGACAGAGACAGACATAATGAAAAAGGTAGAAAAAAGTGATGATAGGAAGAGAAAGAAAAGAAAGGACGTGGCAGTAACCGGGAAGACAGACAGGTAGATATACAGCATGAACAAATGAAAAAAGTGAGGAAAGGAAGATGAAAGGAAAGAACAGCAAGTAAGAAGATACAGACAGATAGACAGACAGCATGAAGAGATGAAAAAAGACGAGGAACGGAAGATGAAGGGAATTAACAATTGGCAGGAAATAGACAGGCAGACAGATAGACAGCAAAAAATATGAAAAAAAAGGCGAGGAGAGGAAGATGAAAGGAAAGAGCAATAGATAAGAAGATACAGACAGAGAGGAAGACAGCATGAACAGATAAAAAAGTGAAGATAGAAAGAGGAATACAAGAGGGAGAGAGGAGAGACAAATAAACAGATACCATGAAAAGACAAAAAAAGTGAGGGAAGGAAGATGAAGAGCAGGGACAATAGATGAGAAGATAAACAGACAAAATGAAAAGCTAAAAAAAGTGAGGAAAGGAAGATGAAGAGCAGGAACAATAGATGAGAAGATAAACAGACAAAATGAAAAGACTAAAAAAGTGAGGAAAGGAAGATGAAGAGCAGGGACAATAGATGAGAAGATAAACAGACAAAATGAAAAGCTAAAAAAAGTGA
>NW_026112101.1:52500-102500 GCF_024679095.1 Eriocheir sinensis
ACCGACCCTAACCCTCCCTCCCCCTCCCCCCCCCCTCGGATAATCTTTAAGGGTTTGGGGGAAAGACTTTAGGTAAACAGCCGCTTAAAATTCCCCTTAGGTTGAGAGAGGTGACTGGTCGGTATGGTTATTGTATTACGTCCTTAAGTCGATTAGAGGAAAGGGATCGACTTGGGAGAGAAGGGAGAGCAGGGTGGAGGACGTAGCCGCGAGGAAGAAGGGAAAAAGGGAGGGAAAGGGAGGGAGGAAGAGAGGGGAAAGGGATGAAAGTGAAGGTGGTGGTGGTGGTGGTACTGTGTGTGTGTGTGTGTGTGCGTGTGTGTGTGTGTGTGTGTTAAAGATGTGACGGTATGGAAGAGAGAGAGAGAGAGAGAGAGAGAGCACAAACCCATCTTTCCATATCCCTCAAACCGGAAAGTCAAGGATTGCAACAAAACAAAAATAAAAAAAACTACCAAAAACAACAACAACAAAAAACCCACTTATCTTTATTTTCTTTCTTTCCCTTTCCCCTATCTGAACTTTCAATCTTTTTTCTTTCTACTAAATCTTTATTCCTCTCTCTCTCTCTCTCTCTCTCTCTCTCTCTCTCTCTACTGAAGCGGGGAGATGAAGGATGGGGGAGAGCAGGTGCTGGGAAAGGGGAGAAGAGGGGAGAGGGAGGAGGAGGAGGAGGAGGAGGAGGAGCCGGAGAAGAGGGGAGGTTAGGGGAAGACAGGTGAGAGATGCGTCCAGGTAACCACATAGACCTAAGGCTGCCCAGGTGATCTATAACCCCCCCCCCCTTTTCTCCCTCTCCCCCTTTTCCCTCTTACCTTCTTCTCTCCCCTCTCTCCCATAATCAGCTGACAAACCACCCTCACGCCATCCTCTTCTCCCTTTCCCTCTCTCTCTCCCTCTCCCCTCTCCCTCCTCTCTCCCTCATCCTTTGACCTCTCTCTCCCTCACGCCTACCCTCTCTCCCTCACATCCAACCTCTCCCTCATGCTTCTCTCCCCTTTTCCTCTTCTCTCTTCCTCTCCCTTTCCTTCTTCTCTTACTTATGTTCTTTCTCTCCCTTTCGTCATACCTCTCTCTCTCTCTCTCTCTCTCTCTCTCTCTCTCTCTTTTTGTCAAAAGCTACTTGCAACCTACTGACAAAACACCAAGAAACAGTAACGTTGAACATTTGTGCGTGCGAGTAAACATTGCAAAAGTCAATTTAAATATATCTGTCACTTACAGGCCTCCGGGGCAATCACTTGATGGCGATCTTGAAATGTACAGCGTCTTAAGGCAGTCACTTAATAACAGCGACTCACTGATACTAGGAGACTTTAACCTCCCCCATATCGACTGGGCGACACTGTCGGGTACAGAAGGTGAGTCCCATAGAATGATCGAATTTCTAGAGGAAAATTATCTAAGCCAAATGGTTTCTGAACCAACTCGACAAAATAACATACTTGACCTTGTTATAGCGACCCAAGATAACCTAGTCAGTAATGTCACGGTAGGAGAACACCTCGGTTCCTGCGATCATAAACTAGTGCGCGTTGACATTAGAGCTCAAACATCGGTGACTGAAAATAAAGTTAAGGTGCCCAATTTCAAAAGAGCCAACTTCGTAGAAATCCGACGAAAACTAATAGATATGCAACTATCAGATGACGGCAATGCAGAGGACGCCTGGCTAAACTTTAAAAATCACTTACTCACTCAGCAGGACACATTTGTCCCCTTGTGCGAAGCGAATTAACACTAATAAAGTCCACCTTGGTTTAATAGCGAAATTAAACACTCAGTCAAGGAGAAAATTGTCTTACAGGTTAAAGAAAAGACCAAAGCACGCCCGAAAACATTAGACTTTACAATGATGCAAGGCGACGAGTAAAAAGATTAGTGCATCAGGCAAAGCGTAGATATGAAGAAAATATTGCAGCCAACTGTAAAAATAATCCGAAATCCTTCTTCAGTTACATAAACAACAGAAAGGCGATCAGAAGTGGAATTGGACCTTTAATAAACAGCGACGGTGCACTAGTGACTGACAGCCAACACGTTGCAAACCTATTAAATAATTACTTTTCCTCGGTGTTTAATAATAACAGTCCTCCCACCACCACCACCAACACCAGTACTAATGTAAATCCCGAGCATGCATTGTCTAACTTTGAAATAAAACCCGATGAAGTCCTTAAAGCCCTCAAATCACTTAAAACAAATAACACTCCTGGACCTGATAAAGTATATCCAACTCTGCTGAAAGAAACAAAGAGCGAAATACTCTCCTCCCTCACAACCGTATTCAATATGTCCTTGCGACAAGGCATTGTCCCTTCAGATTGGAAAAAGGCTAACGTGACACCGATTTTTAAGAAAGGAGACAAAAAGTACCAGGTAATTACAGGCCCATTAGTCTAACTTCGGTTGTAGGTAAGCTACTTGAGGCATAATTAGAGACAAAATTGTGAGTTACCTTGAAAGCCACTCATTAATTGGGGACTCACAACATGGCTTCGAAACAAAAGATCCTGCCTATCAAATCTATTAACCTTTTATAACGAACTCTTCACTGTTTATTACGTATCCAAATCACTTGACGTAGTCTATCTTGATTTCAGAAAGCGTTTGATAAAGTCCCGCATCATAAATTACTTTACAAATTAAAACAAATAGGTATTGACGGTCAGGTAAACCAATGGATCGCGAATTGGTTGAGCAACAGACAACAAGAGTAGTGATTGACGGATTTAACTCAGAGTGGGCGCCTGTCACTAGTGGCGTCCCTCAGGGCTCGGTTCTTGGCCCAGTGCTCTTCATTATTTACATCAACGACGTGGATGTTGGACTCAATAACCGCATTAGTAAATTTGCAGACGACACAAAGATTGGCAACTCGGTTCTCACTGACGAAGACAGGCAAAGCCTCCAAGAGGATTTGCAAAAAATTTCAACAGTCGGATAGATGGGAGATGCCCTTTAACGTAGACAAGTGCCAGGTCCTTCAAGTTGGAACGAGGAATAAAAAGTTTGATTACGAAATGCGCGGCGTTAAACTCAAAAGCGTTCAATGCGTCAAGGACTTGGGGGTCAAAATCGCGTCAAACCTCAAATTCTCACAGCAATGCATCTATGCAGCAAATAAAGCGAACAGAATGTTGGGCTTCATTAAAAGAAACTTGTTATTTAAGAATAAAGATGTAATACTCCCGCTCTACAACAGTTTAGTCAGACCCCACTTGGAATATGCGGTACAGTTTTGGTCTCCCCACCATGCAAAGGATATTGCTAAATTAGAAGGTGTTCAGCGTCGGGCAACGAAAATTATCCCTTCCTTGCGCAACAAATCCTACGAAGAAAGGCTTTCTACCCTTAACATGTTCTCTCTTGAGAAACGTCGCCTCCGAGTAAAACTGATCGAATGTTTTAAAATACTTAATGGTTTCACGAATGTAGACAGATCAACATTGTTTATGATCGATGACACTTTGCGCACGAGGAACAATGGCGTAAAACTCAGATGTAGACAAGTAAATTCAGACTGCACCAAATTTTTCTTCACCAACGTTGTAGTGCGAGAATGGAATAAGCTCCCACCGTCAGTGGTCCAGTGTAACACGATTGACTCCTTCAAAAATAAGCTCGACCGTCACTTCCTTCAACTTAATATCAACTAGAGTAGAAATGCAACGTTTTGGAGTCTTCTGATTAATGTAAAATCACTTAGGTTTAAGGACAGACCACCAAGTCTGGACCATGGGGTCTGTGTGGTCTGATTTTCTATGTAAATCTATGTAAATCTCTCTCTCTCTCTCTCTCTCTCTCTCTCTCTCTCTCTCTCTCTCTCTCTCTCTCTCTCTCTCTCTCTCTCTCTCTCTCTCTCTCAGTGACTTATTTCCGGTGACGTGATGGGGAAGAGGGGAGGAGGAGGGGAGGAGGAGGAGGATAGAATGAAGAAGGAGAGGGAGAGGAGAGAGAGAATCTGAGGATGGGAAAACGGGAGAAGAGTAAGGAGAGGAGATATGGAGGAAAGGGAAGGAGGAAAGGATGACGGAGAGGTAAGACAAGGGGAAAGGAAAGGAGGTTGAAGGGAAAGTAAGGGATGAAAAATGGGTAAAAGCGGTGAGGGAAGGGAGGAAAGAAGGGGTTGATGAAAAGGTAGATATGGGTCAGGAGAGGAAAGGGAAAGGGTAAAGTAGAAGGGAAGAGGAGGGAAGGCAAGGGTGATGTGGATGTAAAGAGGGAAGGAAGAAAGGAAATGGGTCAGGAAAGGAAAGGGAAAGGGAAAAGTAAAGGGGAAGGGGATGGAATTAAAAAGGTGAGAAAGAGAGGATATAGGAAAAGAAAAGGGAAAAAAGTGCTTGACAGTGAAAACATTCTTGAAAACAGGAAAAATACAAATTAATAAAGAAGTAAATAAAAATGTATGAACTTTAAATATATGTATACTTTGATGTAATTTCTTAACTGAATTCTGTTTTCGTTCACCAAAATAAATTAAAAGTGAAATAAAACGTGAGTTTGAACTGGCAAATATTTTTTTTCATGCACAGTTAAAAAAAAATCATTTCGACAAAATCATGTTCAGGCCATGAATTAGTATATTAATTTTTGCTTCTGCTATTTAAAACCATTATTTTTTTAGACGGAATATGAAGCAAACCAATTTTTTTGTTAAATAAAAATGCTTAATTATTTGTCGGGAAAAATCTGCTCTTTTTTCATGTATTTTCATTACCACGACGCGACTAAAACACCAAAACACACTATTTCACCACCACGGGATGCGCTCAACACCACCACCAACAACACCACCAACACCACCAATAACACCACCAACATTATATTTCACCACCACGGGAAGCGCTCAACACCACCACCGCCACCACCAACAATACCACCACCACCAACAACAACAACAACTCCACCACCACCACCACCACCACCACCAACAACAACAACAACACCATCAACACCACCACCAACACCAACACCACCACCACCACCACCACCAACAACAACAACAACAACATCGACACCACCACCAACAACACTCTATTTCACCACCACGGAATGCGCTCAACACACAACCAGAAACAAGACCACCACCACCACCAACAACAACAACAACAACACCATCACCACCACCACCACCACCACCACCAACAACAACAACACCATTTCACCACCACGGAATACGTTTAACACACACCACCACCACTATCACCACCACAAATACCACCAACATCGCACCACCAATACAACAATGGCAACAAAAATAACATCACACTCACCACCACTACCTTCACCATCATCACCCTTCCAGCGTTACAAGACTCACCATCAACACACACAGGCATCACAGTTTCCCATTCCTCTTACCGACATTCTCTCTCGCTATCATCTCACCTCTATCCTTCCTTTTGCCCTCCCTCCATCCCTTATCACCACACCAAATTCATCACCATCACCACCACCACACACATATCACCATTTCCTTTTTTCACCTACATTCTTTCTCTCACCATCTCTTTCTTTCTTTCCCTCTCCTAGCTCTTTCCCTCACCATCACACCACTCCCATCACTATAACCATCACCAAACCACTGACACAACTACCACCCACAAACTCATACCCACGGAGAAGCATACCTGAGAACACCTGGGCACACCTCGGCATTTTCTGAGGCAGGTAAGGGCAGGTGAGGGATGGGCCACGGTAGACACTATTTATATTTTACCTATTAACCTAAAAACTCATGCCTACTTACCGTCTACCTCCCCAATTCCCTACATACCTCCCTACCTACCATTTCCCTATCATCTACAGTATGCTCACGAAATAGGAAAAAAGTAAAGAGGAAAATAATGATGAAGAGGAAAAGAGGAAAGATGAAAAAATGATTGGGGTTGATGAAGAAGAAGAGGAAAAGACGAAATAAAAAAGAACGTTCTGGGATAGATTAAAGTAAGCAAAAATAGATAAATAAATAAAGGAATAAAAAGGACAAATTTCTCTCGATATGCGTACAAATTGGATAACACAGCCTACCAACCTACCTCTCTTCTACCTTCTGTGAGAGCACGTGGACTCGTCGATCCGTGGGAGCGAAGTCACTAAAGGGGAGGGAGGGAGGGCGAGGGCTGCATAATGAAAACTGAAGATCAAAGGAAGTCTATCATGAAGGAGGAAGGGGAGGAGGAGGAGGAGGAGGAGGAGGAGGAGGAGGAGGATTGGGGAAGGTGGGAGAAAGGTTGCGGTGACGGGATGGAAGAGGAAGAATAAGAAGAAAAGATCTGGAAGTGAAAGATAAAGGGAGAGAAAGAGGAAGATGAAGGATAAAAAAAAGATAAAGAAGAAGAAAGGAGGAAGAAAGAAATATATTGTGATGATGACGACGAAGAAGAAGAAAGTGAAGATAAAGCAGAGGATGAAGAGAAAAATAAAAGTCAAGAAAAAGAAGAAGAAAAGAAGAAAGAAAGAAGGAAAGTACGATAAATCAATTTCTTTCATTAGGGGACAAAATCTCTCTCTAAAAGTCAGGACCAAGGATATTGAAAAGAGAGAAAATGAGAGTAGAGAAAATGATTAGAGAGAGAGAGAGAGGAAAGTAGATGAATGGGATTATTCAGATAGGTTCTTCTCCAGGGAACTGTGGATTACACCCTCCCCCCTTTTCTCTCCCCCCTCCCCCTCCTCTCTCCCCCCTCCCCCCCTCCTCTCTCCCCATCCCCATTTAGTATTACGGCTAACTCCCTCCCTCCCTTAATTTCCCCTTCCTTTTTCCCATTCCTCCTTCCTCTCACCTATTTCTATATGATTGACAAAGCTACATATTTCTACGTAAAAGTCTCTCTCTCTCTCTCTCTCTCTCTCTCTCTCTCTCTCTCTCTCAGTATTTGCTTGTATTCATCCGTCCCTTCCTCCTCTATTACTTTCTCCTCCTCTCTCCTCTCCCAGAGAGAAGAGAGAAAGAGAGAGAGAGTGTAGAGGATTTGAAAGGAGGGAGGAAAGGAGGAAGGAGAGGAAAAGATAGCGTATGAGGGAGAGAAGTTGAAGGCTTAGAGGAAAGAAAAGTGAGAGAACCAGACAGAGAGGGAAGGAGAGATGAAAATATGCAAGGTAAAAGGAGGTAAAGAAAAAGAGATAGAGGAGGAGGAGGAGGAGGAGGAGGAGGAGGAGGAGGAGGAGGAGGAGGAGGAAACGGAGAGCAAACAAAGATGGGAAAAAGCTAACAGAACATGGCACCAAGAGGAAAAGAAAGAGAAAAGTTTGAGTGAAAGAAAATAAGAAAAGTTGGAAAAAGAGGAGAACGGAAGGTACACGAGAGGAATGAAAGTGAAGGGACGAAGGGAGGTTTGAAAAAAGGTAGAAAAGAAAAGGAAAGGGAAATGAAATGAAAAGTGTATTGCAAGGGGAGACGATGATGAACAGAGTAAAGATGGGGAGGGAATGGGTGAGGAAAAGGGGGGGGGGGAATCAGGTAATGGGGAAGGGGTTCTAAGCTCATACTCATCAACCAAAGACATAAACAAACTTGAATGCACAAAACTATCAAAAGAGGAAAGAAAAAATGATGAAATGAGGAGAAAATGTTGAAAAAAGGACAAGGAGAAGAAGGGAAAGAAAATAAGGGGAAAAAGTTATAAGAGGAAAGACAAAATAAAAATGTGTTGATGGGAAAAATGAGAAAAAAATGGTAAAGAGCAAAATGAGAGAAAAAAAACTATCAAGAACTCAACTTACCAGAGGAGGAGGAAAGACAAAAGAAAAAGCTGAAGTAATGGAAAAAAAATAGGAGGGAAATGGGAAAGTGCAGAGGGGAGAGAAAATTATGAAGGGGTGTAAGAGAAATGGGGAGAAGGGTGAAGAGTTACAAAGCCCCCATCACCCCAGAAATAAGCTCCCAATTCACGGTTATTTAATAGGGAGAGAGAAAAAAGAGGAGTGAACGAATGTATTGGAAGAAGAGGAAGTGAGGAAAACAGACCACAGAGAAAAGAGGAGGAAGGGGAGGAAGGGGGGGTAAGAGGGGGGAAGGGGGGGGGTTGCGAGTCATCCCCATCACTCCAAACATGATGCAACTCTCCCCTCCCCTCCCCTCTCCCCTCCCCAACTCCACTCACGACTCCCATACTGAAATACATCAAACACAACACAACACAACCCTACATAGACACTCCCCTTTCCCTTCCCCACTCCCCGTTCCTCCCCTCCCCAAACCAATACCTCCTCCCCCTCCTCCCACCCTTCCTATACTTCCCAATACCACCTCCTCCTCCTGTCACCCGTCCTATACACTTCTCCCCTTCCTCCCCTTCCTCCTCCTACCCCCCTTCCCCTCCCCATTCCCACGAGGCCGCGCTCCCCAGACTGAAACATTTACCCTCCCCGCCTGTCATTTACATACGCGATCTGGGGAGAGTGAGCCATCAAAGTCTGACTGAGAGGAACCCGCGTTTGTGTGTGTGTGTGTGTGTGTGTGTGTGTGTGTGTGTGTGTGTGTCGGCTTGGGTTGGGCTGTTGGTTTGTTTAGTTGTTTGTATGTGTTTTATTTGTATTAATGTTGTTTTTTATTATAATCATTTGGGTAACCTTATTTTTCAGTCTTGTTTTGTCAGCATTAACTTCATATTGGTGACTCTCTCTCTCTCTCTCTCTCTCTCTCTCTCTCTCTCTCTCTCTCTCTCTACCCTTCTCCCTCCTTTTCCCTTAACACGTAAAATTATGACACACACACACACACACACACACACACACACACACACACACACACACACACACAGAGTTAAGTGGTTCCAGTGCTTTTAACATTCTACCACTAACACTACTACTACTACTACTACTACCACCACTACTACTACTATTACTACTAGTGCTGACGGAGGTAAATGACAGGTTAATGACAGGTAGAGTAATCACCCTCCCACGTTTCCACACCCCTGAGGAAAGATATTTAGGGGGGGACAGAGAAGGGGGAAAGGAAAGTGAAAGGGGCGTGGTGAGAAGGGGCGGTTCGGGGCGGGGCGGGGCGGGGCGGGAAAATGTTGGGGGAATATTGAAAGAAAATGGAAATGTAAGGAAAATGGCGAAGGGTGGAATAAGCTTTTTCGTCTCGTTTCGTTCAAGGGTCGAAGTCTTACGTTCAGGCGAAGGGGCGGAAGAGAAGTGACATGAAAGTGAAGAGAGAGGAACGGTAGATCAATGGTGTGTGTGAGAGAGAGAGAGAGAGAGAGAGAGAGAGAAACACATTTCAAACACATACAAACCATCCTCGTGTGTTTCCTCCTCCTCCTCCTCCTCCTCCTCATCTTCCACTCGAGAGTGGAAGACGTAAGAAGGGTGAGGCGGAAATTAGCAACAAGGTGATAAAAATTATTTATGTATGGAGGGGCAAAAAAGAGGGAGGGAGAAAGGGAGGGAGGGAGGGAGGGAGAAGAGGGAGAGGAGAGACAAGGGAATGAGAGTAGGGGAGAAGTAGAGAGATGAGACTCCTCCATGCAATCCTCCTCCTCCTCCTCCTCGTCCTCCTCCTCTTCCTCCTCCTCCTCGTCCTCCTCCTCTTCTTTTCTTGTATAAACATAAATCTTTTCCTTAAGTCTCTTTCCTCTTCCTCTTTAATCTTATTTGCTTTCATCTTCTTTTCTTTTCTTATTCCCCTTCTCTCTCATTCCCATTTTTAACTATACTATATACTACAACTCTCTCTCTCTCTCTCTCTCTCTCTCTCTCTCTCTCTCCTCTTTCCTCTCTTTCTCTTCTCCTTTTCCTTCCTTTCGTTTCCTGATGCAACACAAGGTTCTAATTAGACGACAAGTTGTAAGAGGAGGAGGAGGAGGAGGAGGAGGAGGAGGAGGAGGAGGAGGAGGAGGAGGAGGAGGCGCGTGGTTAATGTGGCGACATATACTCAAGGAAATTATGTTCTTTTTTTTAGTGTCTATTTTAGTGTGCATTTTGTCCTCTCATTTCTTCCTTTTCTTTCTGCTTATTCCGCTTATTCGTCTCTCTCTCTCTCTCTCTCTCTCTCTCTCTCTCAATTTTCATATTTTTCATGTAACCAGTAATATTTTTCACTTTTTCCCTTGAGTATTATATTTTCATGTATTCATTTCTTTTCATCTCCTCCTCCTCCCCGTCCTCCTTCTCCGCCTCCTCCTCCTCCCTATTCCCAGTCTCCTTCTTTCCCTTCTCTTATCTCTGTTTCTCTTCTTCCTCATTTCGGTTTTTCGTCGTTTTCTTTGAGTTACAGAAAACTGATCCCGAAAATTGGAAGACTCTTTACGAGGACTGACAAGGCGGAACCGACGGAGAAAAACAGGAAAAAGAAGAAGAAATTATTCCGTCATACAAACCGCTGTAATTTTCTTCCCCGAACCCATAAAAATAAAATAAAAAGAGAACGCTGGAGAGGAACATTTAAACACGACCATAACATTAAAAAAAGACGTTCCGACACAGGCAAAAATAGAGGTAAAAGAAAATGGGAGAAGGAACATGTCGAAGGAAAACGAATGTAACTTGTGTCACCGAAGCAATAGTTTGAAGGGATAAATAAAAGAAAACACGAGTTACCATCAACTTCTGAGCGTCGATAACGTTGAAAAAGATAGTGCGTGGGAGATAAAGATAGTGGCTGAGAGATAGTGGGTGAAAGATAGCGAAATAGGCAAGAAAACAAGAAACCCAAACTCTGGCAAAGAAGAAAAAAACAAGGTAAGAAAAATAAACATTCATCAAGTAGAAAACAAAAGAAGAACGTAATTTCGTGAACTATACATAACAAAGAAGAGGAAAAGAATGGATAGAAAAATAGTAATAATTAACAGAAATAGTAGTAGTAGTAGTAGTAGTAGTAGTAATAGGAGGAATAGTAGAAGCAAATAAGAAAAAAAAGAAAAATCCAAATCAACAAAACTCAAAAAAAGGGTAAAATGAGCAAATTAAGCCTGCGAAGAGAGAGAGAGAGTGACGGTACAGGAGTTAGATTTATTTTTAAAGAGGATGGTCCAATCGGTTCCTTTTGTGCCGCCGACAGAGATGGCTGCAACAGAATCAATAGGGGGAGAGAGAGAGAGAGAGAGAGAGAGAGAGACCTTCTATCACGATCTAAAAACAAAACTAATCATGAAAAAAAGAAAATGAAAACACACACAGAGAAAGAGAGAGAGAGAGAGAGAGAGAGAGAGAGAGTGCTACATCTTACACCTCACACCTCACACACAACACTCCTGCGAGACAAAACATCAACAAACGGCCCTCTGAGGCGCCCTTGGTTGGAGGAGGAGGAGGAGGAGGAGGAGGAAGAAAGAAGGAAGATGGAGGACGAAAGAAAAAAGGAGGAAAAGAGAAATTATTTTAGACTCGAAACGAAAAGGAAGGAAAAATAAAAAAACTACCCCAAAAATGATTAAAATATACTAATGAGAGAAATAATTGCTCGTGAAATAGGGAGAAAATGAGAGAGAGAGAGAGAGAGAGAGAGAGAGAGAGAGAGAGAGATAACAAATCCCCAAGCATAAGCAGTCCACCACGACCACAACCTCCACCACAACCACCACCTGCACCACCAAAATCACCACCAGTTAATCACTTCACTGAACACCCACCACCTACAACAACACCTCCACCAGCTGTTTTTCCACCACCTCCACTTCCACCACCACCACCACCACCACCACCGCCACCTCGTCAGTCAAACTTGAGACCTAGTCAAGGGGAGGATAAAGACTGCATTGATCCCCTCTCCCCCTTCACCTCTTACCACTTCCCTCTCCCCCGACCCCTGCGACCTCTCTCCTCGCCCTGACCTCTCCCGGCCGCTAATGAGGAAGGTTTTCGCTTTGGTCTCGTGTTCTCTAAATTGTAAAGAAATAAACTGAAATCTATGAAGAGGACGTTCAACTGTGTGTGTGTGTGTGTGTGTGTGTGTGTGTGTGTGTGTGTGTGTGTGTATGGTTGATTGAGCACCTGGGTATGTACATGTGTGCTTTCTGCAATTCACGTGTTTTTATTACATACAATTAAGTACTTTCAGGTGATTTTATTCTGACTACTCTGATTACTTGTCTGATTGATTATAATTATTTTTCCCTCTACTTTTCATATTATTTTATCTCCTCTCCCTTCCTTTTTTATCCATTACTATTCTATTCTACTTCTCTTCTCATCTTTCTTCTTTTTTTACTAATTTTCATATTCTCTCCTCTACGTTCACTTAATTTCCTTTGTTACTATTATATTCCATTTTCTTTTCTTTTCTTCTCCCCTTTTTACTCCCCATCATTCTTTCTCTCCATTTCTTTCTATATCCCTCCCCTCCCTTCTCTCCCTTTTTACTCCCCCTTTCTTTCTCTGTATTCCCTTCTAATACCCTCGTCTTCCTTATCCCCCTTTCAACTCTCCCATCATCCATTCTCTGTATTTCCTTCCATTCCTTTATTTTTCCTTCTCCCACTTTCTGCTCTCACTCATGCCCAATTCTGTTTCCCTCTTCTTCCTTCTCCCATTTCTACTCTCCATCATTATTTATCTGTATTTCCTTCTATTCCATGCCCCTTCATTTCCCTCCCTTCCCTCTCACCAATGCATGTTTCTGAACGGAGGTGGATCAAGCAATTGTTTTTCGGTCACTGCTTCGTTGCTTTCTTCTCCCTGTATCCTTATTCACCAATCCTTCTTTTCCTTCATTTTCCCTCTCCCGTTTTCCTTTAACTTTTCCTAACTTCCCTATTCTCTTACTTTCTTACCTTCTTTTCCTTTGTTTCTCATCTCCTTTTATTTCCTTTATTTCCCTTCTCCTGTTCCCTTTAAACCTTTTCCTAACTTTCCTATTTTTTTACTCTTACTTTCTGTCTATTGTTTTCCTTTCCCTTATATTTTCTTTCTCATCTCCTTTTTCCTTAATTTCCTCTCTTTTATTCTCGTTACTTCCCTTCCTATTATCCTTACTTCCCTTTCTCCCTTTTTCATGCCCTTCCCTTCTTTCTTTTCCTTCACTTCTCTTGGTTTCATTTCTTCATATATTCTTTCGCTCTCCAATTTTACTTCATTTTACATCAGTCTTTCTTATAATGTGTGTTTACGTTTATATTTTCTTGTTCTATTCCCGGGAAATTGCGTTCGTGTGTTTGTTGTTACCCAATGCGAACCAAATCAGTCAGTCATCCAATCAAGCATAAGGAAAACAAGGAAACCAGGACAAGCAACAAGGAAAGTCGGCAGAAAAAAAGAAAGAATAAGAAAACACGAGAAAAATGAAGACAAAAAATAAGAGAAGGAAGAAAGCTAAAGAAAATAAGAAACCGGGTCACGACGACATACTCTCTCTCTCTCTCTCTCTCTCTCTCTCTCTCTCTCTCTCTCTCTATATTTCTGGGGGCTTCGTGAGTGTTATTTTGTGGTTCGTTTAAAGACACTGCTGCCGAGTTGCTGGTGTGTGTGTGTGTGTGTGTGTGTGTGTGTGTGTGTGTGTGTGTGTGTGTGTGTGTGTGTGTGTGTGTGTGTGTGTGTGTGTGTGTGTGTGTGTGTGTGTGTGTGTGTGTGTGTGTGTGTGTGTGTGTGTGTGTGTGTGTGTGTGTGAGTGTGTGTGTGTTTGTGAGTGTGAGTGATAGTGTGAGAGAGAGAGAGAGAGAGAGAGAGAGAGAGTTTACCATAAGATTTTTGGATTCGTAAAACAACAGAAAAGACAGACAGAGAGACAGACACTTCAACAGACACACACACACACACAGGCACACAGACAGGCCGGCGACAGACAGACAGACAGACGGACAGACAGGCAGACAGGCAGGCCATCAGGAAGTGGCCTTGGCGGGGCCGTTGCAGGAGCCGCGCGTCATCTGATCGCTGATTGGGTGATAATTGGACCAATCACCGAGGACGCCGCAGACAATGGGGGGGAGTACGAACAGCCTTGGGGAACGCCGTCATGCCCTTCCCCTCCTTCCTCCCCTTCTTCCACCTAAGCATTCCCTTCTTCCTTTTCTTCTTTATATTTAAAATCTTCCCTTCTTCTCCTTCTTTCCCCTCATCATCCCCTTCTCTTTCTTCTCCTTCTACCCTTGCTTTCCCTTTCTTCCCATTCCCCTTCTTCCTTTTCTTCTTTATATTTTCCTTCTTCCATTTCTTATTTTCCTTCTTTCCCCTCATTATCCCTTCTTCTTCTCCTTATTTAACAAAGTCTTCCATGTTCTCCTATTCTTTACCCTCATCATCCCCTTCTCTTTCTTCTTCTTCTTTGCTTTCCCTTTCTTCCTTCTCCTTCTTCACCTTATCTTCCCTTCATATTTAGTAACAACTCCCTTTTCCCTAATTCTATCAAAACAACCATTCCTTTTATTCTTTTCCTTCATCGTCCCAACAAAACGACCTCAACTAGTTCTTTCCCTTCTCTTTCTTCTTTTTCCTTTCTTTCCCTTTCTTCCCATTCTCCTTCTACCCTCATCATCCCTTCACATCTTCTCCATTGTCTTCCCCTTCACATTTATTAACAATTTCCTTTTCCTTTTCTTATTAGCCATTTACTCTATCACCCCAGAGAGAGAGAGAGAGAGAGAGAGAGAGAGAGAGAGAGAGAGAGAGAGAGAGAGCGAGAAAAAACATCACCAAACAACAAGAGCAACACAAACAACCGACACAAACAGGGAACACGATACGCGCTGTTTGTTCGTTCGTTTGTTTGTCTGTCAGCCAAGTCATACAGACCCAAAACAAACACATCATAAAAAAAAAAAATAATCAAGACGAGCAACCGACATACGAACGAAAGACCGAGCGATGCGAGTTTGTTTAAGAAAGATCAAGACAGACAGACAGACAGGCGAATTGAGAAACGTCCCCCCCAAAAATAAGTCGCACGAAATAAGTCGCAGCACAAAGTCAATAAACCAAACGTGTCCAGGCAATTATTGGATGAGAGAGAAGAAGAAATAGAAGAAAAGGAGGAAGAAGAAGAAGCAGATTGAGAAAGAGGAGGAAGAGGAGGAGGAAATAAAGAGGTGGAGAAGAGGGAGTGAAAGACAGAAAAGAAAAAAAAAGAGAATGAGAACCAGGAACAAAATAAGAAAACAAAAAATGAGCAACAGAAAGAAAAAAAGAAAAAAAAAAGAGCAAGGAAAAAAAAGAAAGAAGATGAAAGCAAACTCCTCTTCACTCCATCACGACACTCCTCCTCCTCCTCCTCCTCCTCCTCCTCCTCCTCCTTCTCCTCCTCCTCCTTCTTCTTCTTGTTCATCACAACCTCAGCCAAGGAACAGCTGCCGGGTGTCTCTTGTGTTGGCGTGGCAGCTTGGTCAACGAGAGTCTTCCAAGGCTATTAACCAATTATCAACTTTGCAAGGAGGACGAGGACAAGGAGGAGGAGGAGGAGGAGGAGGAGGAGGAGGAGGAGGCGGGTCGTGATGCAGTGAACGAGGTATTTGCTTGCTACATATTATCCTCTTCTCTTTTTTAATTCTCCTTTTGGCTTGTTTTTAATTCTCACTTTTCGTTTTCTTCCTTCTTTTTCCTAATGCATTGTGCTGGGAAGGAGGAAGAGAGAAGGGAGAGAGAAGAGGGCAGAAGCGGGTTCCTATTTTTATGGCTGGGAAGGAAAGGAAGGAAAGGGATGGGAAGGGAAAGGAAAGGAAAGGTTAAAGGGTGAATGGAAGAGATGAAAGTCATATGGAAGGACGGAAAGAGGAAAGGAGACGAGACGGAATAGGGAGGAGGAGGAGGAGGAGGAGGAGGAAGTAAAGGAGGAGGAGGAGGAAGAATGGTTTTAAGTCTTCATAAAACACAGTTAAACGTCACCGGAACACCGCTAGCTAAAGGAGGAGGAGGAGGAGGAGGAGGAGGAAGGAAAAGAGGAAAAAGGAGAAAAAGTGGATAAATACGAGGAGACATTTTGGAGACGAAATACAAAATCAACGAAAAAAGAGAGGATGAAGACAAGAAAACGAGAGAATGAAGAAAGAACGAAAGAAAAGATGGACGGGAGGGGAAGAGAAACGAAACGGAGAAGAAAGAATGGGGAAAATGAATCACCCACACCATCTACACCTACACCATCTACACCCACACCCACGTCACTCAAACAAAAGAAAAAGAACGACCCGGAGAAAAAAAAGTTGAAAAAAAAATCACCCCATCCACATCCCATCACCCACACACACCTTTGTATCCACATCTACACCCACACCTCTGCATCCACACCACCCACACCTACACCCACGTCACCACCTTCTACCTCCCCCCCCCCCGTCCCTGGGTGGGTGTACGCGGGTAAAGTCCTGGTTATGAGCCTTTTCGTGGATCTCACTTTACCTCGTCCATCAAACTGTCAGCGAAGGATAAATTGCTACCAGATCCTCCTTCTCCTCCTCCTCCTCCTCCTCCTCCTCCTCCTGTCAACTTCTCCTCCCCCTCTTCCCTCTTCTTTATCTCCTCCTCCGCCTTTATCTCTTCCTCTGTCTCCTCCTTTTTCTTTTCTTAATTTCTTATGATTCGCTTCTTCCTCGTTTCCCTTTCACCTTCTTTCTCTTTTTTTCTTCTTCTCTTCCTAAACCTCCTTCTCCATCTTTTCTTTGGTATATATTGTGTGCTTCCTTCTCGTTCTCCATTTCATCTTCTCTCTCTTTTCCCGCCTTCTCTTCCTCTTCCTTCTCCCCATTCTCCCCTTTCTTATTCATATTCCTTCTTTTCCTTCTTTTCTTTTTCATCCATATATACTTCCTTCTCTCACTTTTCTCCTGCATGCTCTTACTCTTCTTCCTCTTCCTATTCCTCTATTTCCAACCTCTCTGTCTCTCTCTCTCTCTCTCTCTCTCTCTCTCTCTCTCTCTCTAATGTCAGCTGATCAGCCACAAAACCGGCAACTAAGTGGCTTCGCGCAAACCTTGAATTCCTCGCCTGATTGTGGAATGTGAGGGGAAGGGCGCGAGGGGAAGGGAGGCGACGGGAAGGGAGGGGAAGGGAGGAAGAGGTAGGAAGGGCAGCGTGCGTGTAGGGTTGGACGTAAGGGGAGAGGAGGGGGGGGAGAAGAGGAAGGGAGAGAGGGGAGAGGAGAGTGCAGTGTAGGGGAGAGGATGGAAGGAAGGGTACGGAGTGAGGGGAGATGAGGGGAGAGGTAGGGTAGGGTAAGGGGTAGAGAGGGAAGGGAGAGAGAGGAAAGTAGGGTGCAGTGTAAGGGGAAGGTGGGAGGGGTAGTAGGGGACGGAGTAAGGGGAGAGGAGGGCAAAGGAAGGGAGAGGTAGAGAGAGAGAGAGAGGGGAGGAGAGGGAGGGATGAGGGTAACTGATGCGAGGTCCCACGGCAGGCGACGAGAGAGAGAGAGAGAGAGAGAGAAATAATCAATGAAGAGAAAGAGAGAAAGAAGGAAAGGAAAGAGAGAGAGAGAGAGAGAGAGAGAGAGAGAGAATGGAGGGTGAGAGAGAGGGAGAGAGAGGGGAAAGGAATGAGCTAATTTTAAAGTCCAATGCCTCGGTTCAATTCTCGGCCGGAAATTTGGCAACACTGCACTCGAGGTTTGTATACACGGGGCGATCTGGCAACAGTGTCCAGCGGCTTTGTTTACCTCGCGGTCTTCAAGGAAACAAAAGACGAGCAGATGGCACTGATAGATGGCATTGATCGGCATTATATTCGTGTGTGTATGTGTGTGTGTGTGTGTGTGTGTGTGTGTTTATCTATACTGGGCATGTCATTTCTCTTTCTCTCTCTCTCCTTTCGTGTTTCTTTGTATTGCGTTTTGTTTTATTTTACGTCACGGTTTTATGAGACGTATTGTTTGTTTGTTTGTGTTTGTGTGTTAGTTTGTGTGTGTGTGTTAGTTTGTGTTTGTGTGGTGTTTAGGTGACTTGAGAATACGCGAACAAAAAAAATAAAGAAAAAGAAAACAACGATGATTTTTGACACTGCAGAATTCAACAAACAAATTTTTTTCCTTTCGCTGCCTCTTCCTATTTCCATTTTTCTCCCAACAGCATTTTTTTTCAGACAACTTACAACTACTTTTATTTTCCTTTTCTTCCTCCTTTTCCCTGCCCAGAAAGACAACGACAAAAACAACCAAATCAACTCCATAACAAACACCAGATATTAACAACCCACTCTCTTCTCTTTGTCCTCCTCCTTAGTTTTCCTCTTCTTTCTCATCAGCACAACTTCAACAAGCAACAATATCTACCACCATTGGTCTTTCCCTTGTCCTCCTTTTCCATATGCTTCCACCACCTCCAGGAACTAACAACCAATGCATTTCTTTTCATGTCTTCCTCTTTTTCTTTATTTCCTTACGCATCAACACCACCATTGCTCTTTTCTTTTCCTCCCTTTTCCTATATTCTCTCCACTAACTTCACCAAAAACTAACCAATGCTTTTTCTTTTTCCATATCTTTCTCTTTTCTTTATTTCCTTTTTCCCCATGGAGACAACCTAATCACAACCTTACCACCACAAGAACAGCACCAGCAACAGGAGGGAGGAGGAGGAGGAGGAGGAGTGAGGAGGGCCATAAGCACAAACAAGGCAGCAGTTTCCCGGGTGACAAGCATGCCATTAAAGGGTCGTTCCATCCTGCTCCTGTAATAGTGTTCCTTCCGTCTGGTCGCGAACTGTCCTGCTGCAGAGTGCCGAGGAAGGCGACGGATAAAGCAGTAAACACCGTGCACTGCCGCTTGCGAGGAACTGACGGAGGCGCTCAAGATGGTGACGAAGGCGCTGAAGAGGGTGACAGCGGAAGGCAATGAACTGACTTAAAGTGACTGACGGAGGCGGTGAAGTCGATAATATGGCTGTTGGAGATTTTTGAGGAGGCTGTCGTGACTTAAATGACTGACGAAGGCGATGAGTGGGTTAAAATGTCAGATAGAGATTTGTTAAGTGGCTGACATGATCTTATATTGGCTGACGGAGGCGCGTGACGTGACTTGGAAGTGACGAGAGAAGGCGCTGAAGGTAACTGGATGCTGCAGTATGCTGAAGTGATCTGCTGGAAGGTGCTGAAGTGACTGACATGATCAAAAGTGGCTGACGAGGCGCTGAAGTGGATTCCTGAGACTTAAAATGGCTGACGAGGATGCAAAGAAGTAAAGGACATGACTTGAAGTGACGTGAGAGAAACAACTTTTTCCCCTGAGGCAATATTTGCACTTTCTTTTAATCCATCACTCCGTCTGGACCTCAATGGATTCTAGAAACTCATTGGTTACATAACAAAAATAAAGCAAATTAACGCCACCTCAAAACATCTGACTATCACCAAACTTAAAATTCCTTTGGTGGCTTGACAGGGGCGAGGGAGAGGGAAGGGGAAGGGGAAGGGGAGAGGAGGGGGAGGAGGGGCAAGCGGCGTCAGGCTTCCCCTCACGTCCTGCTGAACGAGGAACTTAAGAGAAATTCAAGACAAAGTTTCGTGTCCATAAGAAAAAAAAAAAGATTGTGAACAAGTTTGAAGTTCCTGAAGACGGGGACGGCGAAGTTTTGGAGAGAGAGAGAGAGAGAGAGAGAGAGAGAGAGAGAGAGAGAGAGAGAGAGAGAGAGAGAGAGAGAGAGAGAGAGAGAGAGAGAGAGAGAGAGAGAGAGAGAGAGAGAGAGAGGGAGAGAGAGAGAACATATAAGATGACGAATCACAATAAATACGCAACACACAGACAAACCTCTTTTAACTCCCTTAATTAACTCCCTCAACCCCTCTCCCCACACACACAGGTAACACCCCAACTCCTCACTCTCTTTCATCTCTTCATACTCCTTCATTCTTCTACTGCACACCCTCTTCTGTTCACCGCCCCCAAGTAGCACGGCTGTGGGTTCTCCTACTGCTAACTTTCCCCCCCACAGGTAACAACAACACCCTCTCCAGCCACCTGTAAGGACTCCACTGGAAGGCCCTGCCCTGGGCCAGCTGTTCTGTGGATGTGTCTCGTGGGCTAGCGTTTGTTGAAGCAAGTGTTCTGAGGACCTGTTGCTTCTTGGCCTTGATGGTGGTTCTCAGTCTCTGTCGTTAGCCCCTCCCTCGGCCTCAGGAAGGAGGAGAAAAGGAGGTAAAGGCTGATCATTGGTTAAGGTGTTGGGTGTTGAATGAGAAGGGGAGTCTTTATGAGTGTTTAAGAGAAAAGACGAGTGTAGGATGTAGAAATAGAGGTCTTATAGATTATTTAGTTATTGTTAAATGGTTAGAATGAGAAAATGGAGCGGTAAATGCGGCGGCGAAAAGAATGTATAAGTTGAGGGATGGAAAAGCTATTGTCCTAAATTAAGTGTCTAGGGATATGAAATTTTATATATTTTTCTTTTTACGATTGAGCTTATACATTTCAACAGGAATCGGAAAATTCAACACTTGTAGCTAACTCTATTCCAGAAAAATGCACAAAAAGCCAAACCAGTCACATAACTGTTAATAAATACTAATAAGACGTCCATTTTTTATCATTGTTTCTTTTTTGTGTCCCTTGAGCTGTCCTTTAATGTAAAAAAAAAAAAAAAAAAAAATCTGACGTACTTAAGTAGCTTGAACGAGGCTCAGGCCATATGCCCCTGGCTACTCACCCCTTGTCGTCATCGTCTCAGGCTCCTCCAGATCCTCGTCCTCGTCCTCGCCATCATCGCGGGAGTTGACGCTTGAGGCTTTGTCGAGGTCGGTGGTCTGGGTGGCCGAGGGAAGTGTGGCGGGGTGGCGGGTGTTGGGGGCGTGCAGGTGGTGAGTTTGGAGCCTGGGAGACTGAGCGAGGCGTCCCCTGGTCCATACCTCGATGTCCTCCTCCCGTCGCTCACATACGGGTCCACTGCAAGGGGAGGCGGGCATGAAATGGCTGGCCGTCTCCCCCTCCGCTGCCGCCATCACTGCCATCACTGGTTCATTTCCTCCCTTCTCTCCCTCTTAACTCCTCCTCCCTTTGCTCTGCCTTACTTTACCCTCTTTCCCTTGCTCTTTTATCTTCTCCCCACTTTTGTGCTTTTTCCTTTTTCTCTCCTCTCCTTGCTCTCCTATCTTTACCACTGTCTTTATTATTCTAGTCTTCATAGTTACTTCCGTTGTTTTCCCTTCTTCACTATCTTCATGCCTCCCTTTCTTCACGACTGTCGCTGCTTTCCTTCCCCCATTGTTTTCCTTCCTTTCCCTTTTCCAAGGACCTTTCTGTTTAGCCATCTTCCCTTTTCCTTCCCAACTTTTATCCCTTCATCTACGTTCCCTACAAGTCCCATCTAAATCTTTTTCTTGACTCCTAGTCATAAGAGATACTGTTGTAGATTAAAATAGAAAAAAGTATGTCATGTGAGTTCAGGGCTGAGAGAGTTCCCACCTGGACACCGATTTCTACCTGTCGCTTGCTGCCCAAGTGTAGTCTTGTTTGCACACGAACTATTTTCCTTGAGCACGTAGAGTTCAAGCCGAGGAGAGCTGGCAGGCAGACTTGCAGGTGGGAAGCACCTTGAGGTAAGACGCGGTCAGGGCCTTCCTTACCAGGTCCCATGGAGAGATGCCCTGCAGACACCTGAAATACTTGGTCCTGAACCTGGTGGGAGGAGAACCGAGGAGCTTAAGGAGGCGGGAAGTACTATGGACAGAGGATAGAGACAATGGAGGAGGTGGAGGAGGTAGGTAAAACAGATAAAGAAAAGGAAGCAGGACACAGTGGAGGGAAGTTAGACGCAACAGAAGGAGCATAGCAGGAAGGAGATGAGGCATGAATAGAGGATTAGGGAGGGTAAGTAAAGATGAGGTAAGAAGAAAAGATAGTGCGAGAAGGAGGAGGAGGAGGAAGAAGAAAGAGATGAGGAAACCTCACCGGAGATAACATAGACTAAAGGAGACAAGACGCGAGGTTAAGATGGACAGCCAAGAACAAACAATTTCCATACACACACACACACACACACACACACACACACACACAATTTCATCTCCTCTACACGCCCCTTCCTCCTCTCACACATTACGCTGCCACCCTCCCTCCCCTCCCTCACATTAATATCGTATTTATCTTTCATCTCCCCAATTGTGGATGCTGCCAATCGCGCCACTGGAAGTGCTTCCTCTCTCAAAGCAGTGAGGGTAGGGTAATGAGGACGTTCTGCGCGAGCTCGTCACCTGATAATGACTGATTCAGAGAGGAAAAAATAAAGAAAAAGACGCTAAAAAAAAGTATTCCTCGCTCGACGACTGAGCTTCATGTGTTGTTTTTCCATTGTGAATTCTTTCCTGATTGATTTTTTTTCTCTCTCGTTGCTTCGATTATCATGCCTTTCTTTTTCTTCTTCTGGTTTATTTGCTTCGATTTGTTATAAGAAGGAAGAAGGAAAAGGAAAGAGGAAGACGACGAGATCATAAAGACATGATGATGATGATGATGATGATACAAAACAGTAAAGAAAAAGAAGAAAAGTGGAAGAGAGAGAGAGAGAGAGAGAGAGAGAGAGAGAGAGAGAGAGAGAGGAGAGGAGAGAGAGAGAGAGAGAGAGCAAGCATCTGCACACATCGACCATCTTGTGTTCCTCCGCTCACAATTCCATCCGCCCCGCCCCGCCCCGTCTCTGCCCCGTCTGACATGTTTGCCTTCCCAATTCTGTCCAATGCTCGGAGGGGTACTGAAGGTGGGTCTCCTGAAGCGCCAGGTGGAGGAATTGATTGATTTGAAGTTATCTTCAGGTGGGAAGACGAGTTGAGGTGTTACCTTTAATCTGTCTGTGTTTAACCACTGTCTTTTTCACGTCTCTCTTTAACTCCCTCTAAAACAAAACTATACTCCTCCTCCTCCTCCCTCCTCCTTCTCCTTCTTTCTCCTGTTCTATCCTTTTTTACATATATTTCCGTCATTTTTGCATAAGTTGTTCTCATCTCATTTCTTCCTCCTTTCTTCTTCCTCTGTAATTTTTGCTTTATGCCCTATGCGATTTCTGATAAAATATATTGCTGCTTCGTTGGATGTTCAAGCTTGATACTTGCAGGAAGATGATGTATATAAAATGATGTTAAATTGTTGCTGTCGGGGTTGCTAAAGGATAGGAGGAAATTTCTGAAGGACAGGACAAGAAGTCAGAGGAGGAAGAGCAGGAAGAGGAGGAAAGAAAAGGAAAGAGGGAGAAAATAAAATTGAATGAAAAGGGCATATATCATGAACGACAGTAAAAAGTAGTCGGGAAAAAAGATGAGGAAAAAGCTGAAAGAAAGGATAAAATTGAGTTTAAATGAAAAATATGAAGTAGGTAATAGCAGCTGAAGAGGAGATAGAGGAGGAGGATAAAGAGGAAGTGTGGCAAAAGAGATAGAAGAATCTGTCTCGTCCAGAGGTGTAGGAGCAAATGTGTCTTCACCTTGGCCGCTGTTCTCACTCTGTTGCTGTCCCTCGCCACATCGATTACCGGGAGACGAGGAGAGGAATTATCAAAGCTTCCAAATGACACGCCGGCAACCCATTACCCTCCTCCTCCTCCTCCTCCTCCTCTCCGTCCTCCTCCCTCCTCCTCCTCCTCCTCCAGTTTATCTTCTGTCTGTTACTGTTTTTCTCTCTCTCTCTCTCTCTCTCATATTTTTTCTACACCGAATTCTACACGTTTAGAACCAGAGAGAGAGAGAGAGAGAGAGAGAGAGAGAGAGAGAGAGAGAGAGACAGACTACTGACGGATTGACGGACGACAGACAGAGAGACGTGCGAAACCTCTTCTCCATGACGACTCGACACACACAAACACACGCACACACACACACACACACACACACACACAATAATAACAGGGATGCAATGAGTCGGGTTGAAGGTAATTCTTCTTCCACCTTGGCACTCAGTCTCGTCCCTCGATGGCGGTGAAGACTGACTTGAAGCAGCCCTCGCCGCTGAATACATTTCCCTCCCCTCGCCCTTCTACGCCTGTCCTTGCTCCACTTGTGTATTATACGTGTAGCCAAAGTTTTTATAATATTATTTTTAGTGCTCCTCAACTTAAAATGATACGATTAAAATGGCTAATCTGGGTAAAATGATAACATTAAATGTCACTTATCGTGCATATTCGTTATATGTGTGTTTTTAAAATACTTTTATGCTTTCGGAGTACTTTTTAAATGCCTTCAAGTTGTTTTTTTTCTTTAATTTCTTTTAGTGTTTTTTTAAGTTACAGGATTACAGTTTATGGCATCTTCTTCATTTTGTCTTCTCACTAGTAAGTATGTTTTAAAATACTTCTAATGTTGCCTCGGAGTACTTTTTTAAATGTTTCAAGGTTTTTTTCTTTAATTTCTTTTAGTGGTTTTCTTTGTTACAGGATTGATACAGTTTACTGGCATAATTCTGTTTTTGTCTTCGTTGTATAGTAAGTATGTTTTAAAGGCAATTCTAATGTTTGAAGTACTTTTAAAATGTTTTGAGGTTTTTTTCTTAACTTTGCGCTTTTGTTGTTATGATGTCATAAGTATCTTTTCATTTTGTCTTCGTTTAGTATATGTTTTTGCATAATTTAATGCTCAGTACTAAATGTTCCAAAGTTGCTTTTAATTTTTAGTGTTTCTTTAGTTACAGGATACAAGTGGCATTTTTCTATTTTGTCAAGTTGTGATATATCAGTTTTCAAGTACATCTAATGTTTCAGAGTACTTTAATATATGTGTTTCAAAGTTTTTTTACCTTACTTTTCGTCTCTTCCTTAACTCCAATACGCTGAAACAATTTTGCGCCATCTTTAATTTTGTCATGCGCTTAGTATGTGTGTGTTTTAAAGAGCTTCTAATGTCGCAAGTACTTTTTACTATGTTTGAATTTTTTTATACTTTATTTTTAGTGTTTCTTTTTGTTTAAATGGATATTGGTTTTCTAGTTTTCAATCTTGCTTCTACTTTTTTATTATTTACGATTATACTCTTTTGGCGCTCCGTCACCTAGGAGAGATACGATTTAATTTCTAGTTCTAGTTCTCAGTCTCTGTTTCAAAGTACTATAAGTGTTTCTTTATCTAAAATGTACACAATTTACGTCTGTTTACTTAATCTTCATAAGTTTCGAATAAATTTTGGGTGTACCCTAAGCGTTTCCTACCCAGAGAATGAACACAATTTGCTGCACCTTCTTTTCAACTGTCTGATTTTAAGATGTTTCAATATACTTTTAGGGTCTTATATCTGTGAATGACCAAATTCATTACACCTTTCAGTCCGTCTCTTTAATATGTATACAGTACTTGTGAAGCCCTTTACCGGGAACGGATATAATTTGT
Organism: Eriocheir sinensis; assembly: GCF_024679095.1. NCBI lineage: Eukaryota > Metazoa > Arthropoda > Malacostraca > Decapoda > Varunidae > Eriocheir > Eriocheir sinensis. The sequence continues at coordinate 77,673 of NW_026112101.1, forward strand.
TCTTTCTACCGGTTTCTCTACTTTCAATACAAGTGTATTAATGTACGATCATATGTATCGTGATCATTTAAAATATGAATGAATGAATAATTTCTCGAGTTATTAGCGGTTTTTTTTACAACAAAGGAGGACAGCTCAAGGCACACAAAGTGTGCCAGGAAACACACAAAAAAGCCCGCTACTCAGCTGCTCCCATAAAAAGAACTCAAAGAGGTGACCGAAAGAGGCTGAATACTGGGAGGTCTACTTTCACTCATACTGTCTTTAATTTGGCTCGCATGTTTCAAAGTGTCATTTTACTCACCCACGTGTTTTGAGATACTTTCAAAGCTGGTGCAACTCACTCCACCTCTCTCCTCCTCCTCCCTCCTCCTCTTATCTTTACCATCAAATTTTAAACGCATATTCTGGTGTTTTATACTTTAGTGTTTCTGCTGAAGTGAGTATATTTTATTAGATTTCCACTTTACATGCTTATAATATTGACATGTTTAATTATTTATGGCCAGTTGTGTTTTTTCACCTCAAGTGAAAAAAAACTGATATAGAGATGACATTATTCTCTCTCCTCTCTCTCTCTCTCTCTCTCTCCTCTCTCTCTTCTTATGGCTGTTTTCATCTTCTTGTGTTATTAGGTTTTGCCCACTTTGCCTCCTGAAAAATAGAAAAAAATACATACCTTCTCTTGTCTACCACTTGTTATAACCTCCATTCTGTCCCCAGAGGACTGCAGGAGAGATGAAGAAATGATAAGGTGGGGAGGACGTGAATGGGGAGATAATATACAGGTGTTGGGAAAAGTAAGAAAAGAAGCACACACACACACACACACACACACACACACACACACACACACACACACACACACATTATTGCGGGCAATTGAGGAAGCATGAAGATCCTTGAGAAATAATAGGCAAAGGACAGGAAAATTAGGTGAGCGAACTCCTGACATTTTTGAATTACTCCCCTTTCATCAGAGGAGGAGGAGGAGGAAGAGAAGGAGAGGCAAAAGAGGACAAGGACTGAGAAGGAAGAGAGGTAAGGACATGAGGGGAGGGAAGAAACTGATAGAAGATGAAATCAAAAGAGGGAAGAAAGGGAGGAAAGAAAGGAGAGATAGGGAGGAGGTAAAGAACATAGATAGAAGAGAAGAAAATAGGAGGGAGAGGAAGCAGAAAACATAGATATAAGGAAGAAGGAGAAAAGGGAAGGAGAGAAAATGGAAAAGGCAGAGAGGAAAAGAAGAGAGTGAAGAGAGTAAAGAGAAAAGGAAAAATAGAGAATGGATAGTTATGGATGACGATTGATAAATTATAAGAAAAAGGAAGGATATGAAATGGAGAAAAGAAAGCAGTTAGTGGAGTAAGGAGGGAAAAGAGGACGTAAGTGGTCGAGCACCATTGCCTGTCACTCCAGTCACCGGTGTACTCATGGTAATGCATGCAAACACAGGCTTGAGCGACTGCCCATCTAGCGGTCAGGTCCCCATTTCTCTTCACCCTCAGGCTGGTTGGGGAGGGAAAGGATAATGAGGAAAGGAGGAAGGAGGAGGAAAATGGGTACGAGTGATGAAGAAGAAGGGATGATAATGAAATTGGTGAAGTAATGAGAGAAGACTGAGACGATTAATTTAAAGGAGAAATAAAAGGCCAGTGGACTTGAATACTGATAAAGGTGAGGTTGAAGGTATAGAGAAAAGTCATTGTAATGATCAAATAAATGGAAAAGAGAAGAGTAGGAAGAGTGTAATAGTTTATAAGAATCATATCCAGCTAACAGAATAATAGATAAAGAAAATATTTGAAAAAACACGAAAATACAAAAAGAACTAAGCTGATATATAAAGTTCAGAAACAAGATAATGAATATATAAAAAAAAATAATTTGAGACTCTTCCTATACGACCAAAAAATAAAATAAAATAATAGACAAGAAGAAAAGAGAAGTAATAAAAAAGAACCTTAATTTGAAACACCCACTATTGCTTTCACCAACCTCCCAGCTTCCCCTCACCCTCTCTGTCTCGTCAGCTCATCCCAGAGAGCCTATGGGATACAGGGAGCCTGCTCACTGTCCGCATGTCCAAGTCTGTCTTGTCCGGTTGTCCGTCCGCCATTACACACTCAACGTAAACGGAACTCAGTCAGGCACTATGAAGCATTTGGTGGCATCTATCAGTGAACACGCGCATGTTTCGTTATACCTCTCTCTCTCTCTCTCTCTCTCATCTCATATTCACTGTCTGGCTCCTTTTAGTTTCTTTCTCCGACTCTCTTCTTCTCTCCTTGTCTTCTTCGCTTTTCTGCTTTCCCTTTATATATTCTTTTAAACTTTCCTCCTTCCTCTCTCTCTCTCTACATTCCTTTTATCTCCTTTTCTTGTGTTTTGTCTTTATCTTCTTCTTCTCTTTCTTTCTTCCTTCTCCTCTTCTCCTCTTCCTGCCTCGCCGCTCTCACCTGCCTCATTAACTCACTTCACACCTCCTTCCCTTCCTTCCATTGTAAATGACAGGGTACTCAGAAATTAGTGTAGGTAAGGTCTTAACTTCCACCTGTCGTGGCGCTTCCGTAGGTAAAATCAGGCAATGCTATAAACTATTTTTATCTCTTCTTGGTCAAGTTTCTTTTTATTTATATTTATTTATTTTTTTTTTCATTGCATTTTTCATTACTTGTTTTATTTTTAAGCAGCTTTTTGTGTTTATTTTGCTATTATTTTGTTTTACTTCATTTCATGTTTTTATTACTTCTTTCCTATTGTTCTTTTCGTCATCATTTGTTATCTCCTGCCGTAGCTTCTTTCTTTCTTTATCTTTTCATCTCTTTTGTTCCATTTCATCTCTATTCCGTTGTTTCAGCTTCTGTATTTTTCTTCTTTTCATCGCATTTTTCTTCAAGTATTTCTTCCTTTCCTCCGCCATTTTCTTCTTATGTGTTCCGTTCTCATGTTTTTCTTTTCTCGTCGTCGTATGTTCTTGTCTTTCTCCCGCCAATTTCCATTCTATTTATTAGTCTTTCCGGTATTCATGTCTCGTGTTAAGAAGTGTCCATTCTCTCAAAACGCTACACTTCTTTCGTCACCTTCTGTTTCGTCGTAGGTTTAACATACTTTGTTTTTCATTTTCTTCCCTGTAGCTATCCTTTAATGATGTTACGGTTTCACAATTTTATCATTCTTCACTATAGGTTTCTGCATTCTCTCATTGCCATTGTTCTATTTTTTTTTCCTTACCTCCTTCGTGTTAATTTTCATCTCTTTAATACTTGCAGCCCATCGCCCCATCTTCCCTTTGATCTTCATTGTCATGATTCTGTTCTCATATGCTACAATCACACCGCCCTTCTGCTGTCTTCTCTTCATGTTGTTTTCCTTCGCCAGTGCTTTTGTTCTTCCACGCTCAAGTTCTTCTGCATTTCACTCTTCGTCAAAAGTTCCATCCTCTCACACACAATAGTTCCTCAAAGAGTTCTCCTCACACATATGTTTCTGTTCTCCACGCCAAAGTCCCTGCATTTTCACTTCCGCCAGAGGTCTGTCCCCCACACACACCATAGCTCTGCATTTTCTTCCAGCTATTATCTTCACACCATTTTTTCTTCCGTCCTCCCATGCGCCATCGTGCAGTCCCTGGGAAGACAGTGATGTGTCCTGCCGGAATTGAAACTGAGGGAAATGAGTGTTTTCTCGGGAAGGAAATGACCGCCAGGATTTACCGCCGGCACTCGACCCGCGACCCTTCCCTCCGTCCACCCCCAAATAAAATCCTACCTCACCCTCCCTTTTCCCTTTCCACCTTCCCCTTCCACAATTTCTCCTCGTTCTTCTGGGTCCCTCCCTCCTTCCCGCTCTCCCTCCTCCTTCACCCCACCTCCTGGCCCCCCTTCCGACCGTCGGGTTCTGTTGTTGGTGATAGTCAGGTTCGTTATGTTGACGGTATTTTGCTCCAAGGATAAGAACAGGACGAGGGTGTGTTTCCCAGGTCATGGGCACATATCAGACAGGATTGAGGCGTGTATGGCAAGCGAGGATCGAACCCCATTGTCTTTCTCAGCTGTGGCGGAAACGACGTTTCTCGTGTGCCAAGCGAGGACCTTCTCAGGCGTTTTAGAGAATTGTTAGGCAGGATCGACGCTGGTGTCACCAGTAGTGTGTGGCGTCCTGCCAAGGAGGAGCGTTGGCGATGGATGGCTGTCCAGGGCGATAGCAGTGACAGCAGACTTGCTGAGCACTGCACGCAATGGGTGGCTGTCTGTTCATCGAAATACCTATCCTGATCTACCCCATAACCCCTTCACTGCCCTAATCCTCAAACATTTCCTTTCAACCTGACGAGTTTCACTTCCTTTCCTCCAACCTCCTCTCTAAAGACCACAAGACGAGGAGGAGGAGAAGAAGTGGGGTAGGGACATAAAGGGAGCAGCAGCGATCCTGAGTCCTTCCTGTTCACAATTATCCGAGGAATTGTGTGGTGTGTGTGTGTGTGTGTGTGTGTGTGTGTGTGACCCAATGACTGTGTGTGTGTAGTAACTTCAATAATGTGTGTAAGCAGCACACGCAAGCAAACGAAAAGACAAGCAAGTGAGTGGGTGTGGCAATCAGAAAGGGAGGAGAAAGGGAGAAAGGGAGGGTGGACGTTTACAAAGGGAAAGAAAAACTAACTCTAGGAGTTATATACAGGCCACCCAACCTTAACAGGCAGGACACGAGTATATTACTACAGGAGATTGGCATATGAGTAGTATGAGTAGAAAATGTCTGCGTAATGGGGGACTTTAATTATAGGAATATAGATCTAGGAAGATCTAGTAGGTGACCTGGAAGCCGAGGACTCTTCTTGAAGTTATACAAGATAATTTCATCAGCTATATAGTTACTGAGGCCTACCAGAGGAGATAACATATTAGACTTGGGGTCCTAACCAATAATGGGAACTTGCTACGTGAGTTGGAGGTGGGCGGAGAGTTAAGGAAATAGTGATCACAGATCAGTTCTGTTTTAAACGGCTTAGACTGGGCGGTAAACCTGAACCAAACCCAGTGTTAGTGCTCCAGATTTTAGAAGAGCAAACTACGAGGAGCTTCGAAACATCTTGAAGGTAAACTGGGATAATATAGGGATTCATGAGGCTAACTGCGGATTGGAGACAGAGTCAGGTAGAGAACCGAAGGTAGAAAATGTCTTACAATAATTTAGTTAAAGTAATAGTGAAAGAGGGCAAGAACAACGTTGATACCACAGCGAACACTTAGAAAAGAAAACAATGATCACTAAGTGGATGACCTGTGGACTAAAACACAAAATAAAGAATGAAACACATCTCAGAGGCCGGTACGTCGAACTATCTAGATTTAGATTAAGAAAACACCAGGATAGCAAAAAAAGAACTATGAGATCAAAGTAGCAAATGAGGCGAAAAGTAATCCTAAGGGCTAACTTTCAGATGTATAGAACAAAAACACGGAGAAAAATTGGGCCGCTGAAAACAAACACAGGGAGCTAGTAGAGAAAATTGCCGAAAATATAGGAGCACATTGTTGAACGACTACTTCCTTTCAGTATTCACACAGAGGATCGAACGACTATACCGAGAAGAAGAGTTCAGGTGTACGGAGGGCGAGGATGGCGATAAATTGAGGATATAAATCATTACCAGGCAAGTAGTTCAGGATGGAAGATAGATAAGCTTAGAAGAACAAGTCGCCAGGTCTGACGGGATATTTCCTGAGGTATTAAAGGAGTTAGGTGATATAATCAGTGACTCCACTAACCGGGACATCTTAAGATGTCAGTAAATACTAACTATAAAGCCGAGCCTATGGAGAAAGTAGCTTTAATGTGACGCTTAGAGTTTTTTAAAAGGGGGGACAGGTCAGTTACTTCAAACTATCGCCTTAATTAACTTAACATCGGTTATAGGAAAGATGCTGGAGTCCAGCCAATCAGCCAGGAACATTCGGGAGCATTTAGAGAAACATAGCTTAATTCACGACTCAGCATGGAAGTTTCACAAAAGGTAGGTCATGCCTCACCAATCTCTTGTCCTTCTACAATAAAATAAGTATTTGAGGCGGTTGACAGAGATGAAAATTATGATGTAATCTATCTTGATTTTTAGTAAAAGCGTTTGACAAAGTTCCTCACCAACGACTGTTGCTTTCTAAATTACAGGCTCACGGAGCAGAGGGTAAAGTTTTGCACTGGGTCAAGGCGTGGCTTAGCAATAGGAAGCAAAGAGTGCAAATCAATGGTAAAAGATCACGATTGGGGATGTGTTACGAGTGAGGGTCCCACAAGGTTCGCTGGGTATTAGGTCCACTTTTTGTTTATTATTTATATCAATGACTTAGACACAGGAATTAGTAGTGATGTTAGTAAATTTGCAGATGATACCAAGATCGGTAGAAATTGAGTCGGATCAGGATGTTAGTATTCTCCAAGGTGAACTCAACAGATTATATGATCAAGGGATAAATGGCAGATGGAGTTCAATGTAGGGAAGTGCAGTATTCTGAGTGTAGGCAGGAACAACCCTCACATAACTATTGCTTAAATGACACTCTCATAAGTAGGTCTGGGTGCGAGAGGATTTAGGGTCTTAGTGAGCTCTGATCTCCGTCCAAGGGCACAATGCATTCAAGCTAGAAATCGAGCTAATAGGGTACTGGGATTTATTTCAAGGAGCGTAAGCAACAGAAGCCCCAAGTCTTCCTCAAACTATATTTAGCATTAGTTAGACCTCATCTTGACTACAGGATCAGTTCTGGTCACCCTACTATAGAATGGATATCAAAAATGTTAGAATCGGTGCAGAGGAGGATGACTAAGATGATTCAGGGGTTGAGAAGCTTGCCACACGAGAAAGACTCAAACAGTTAAACTTGCATTCTCTAGAAAGGCGAAGGGTGCGTGGAGACATGATCGAGGTTTATAAATGGATGAAGGGCTTTAATAAGGGAGACATTCATAAGGTTTTGTTGGTAAGAGAACCGGGTAGGACACGAAGTAACGGGTTTAAACTGGATAAATTCAGATTCAACAGGGACATAGGCAAAAATTGGTTTACTAACAGGGTGGTGGATGAGTGGAATAGGCTTAGCAGTCATGTGGTGAGTGCTAACAATTGTCATATTCAAAAAATAGACTAGATAAATTCATGGACAGCGATATTAGGTGGGGTTAGATACACGGGAGCTTAGGGTCAAAGGAGCTGCCTCGTACAGGCCTACCGGCCTCTTGCAGACTCCTGCGTTCTTATGTTCTTATGTTAACACATTGAGAGAGAGAGAGAGAGAGAGAGAGAGAGAGAGAGAGAGAGAGAGAGAGAGAGAGAGAGAGAGAGAGAGAGAGAGAGAGAGAGAGAGAGAGAGAGAGAGAGAGAGAGAGAGAGAGAAACGTTCCACATTGTGCGGCATCACCATCATTCTGTGTGTGTCGTCATTGGCCGCGCGGTCAACCAGCTCTAGACTCGGGGGGGTGCAATGTCAACTCCAAGGTCCCCAAAACGGCTTACTCGAATCCGAGGTGATGTGTTGAATCGAGCCCTATGTGTAAATACCAGAGAGAGGAATGGCCCACCCAATCACCGGAACCAAGAGCCTCGGGGGTCGCCTTGCTCAGCCAGGGGGGCGAGCGGCATCCCTGATCGCCTCGTGGTACCGGGAGCAGCGGGAGCGGGAGGAGCGTGAGGGTGGCGGTCCCTTCAGGAAAAGGCGCTTCACGCCCTTCTTGACGATCCTTCAGCAGCATGAGCGGGGCCTCGAGGCGTCGGCCTCTATGCAGGAGTTTCCAGCGTGCCCCTTCCCGGCATGGTAAAAAGAAGAGCCCCCAAAATAGAAAAGCAATATCTCAAATAAAAATCATCTCAGCATCAAGAAACAAAAAAGTGGAAAATTTAAAAAAAGGTAAAACATTTAGAAAAAAAGAGACAAAAAGAATCGACTCAGCACCGAGACAAAAAAAATAAAAATATATATATATATATATATATATATATATATATATATATATATATATATATATGTATATATATATATATATATATATATATATATATATATATATATATATATATATATATATATATATATATATATATATATATATATATATATATAAAAAAAAAAAAACGAACTTGACTAGAGCAAAAAAAAAAAAAAGCACGACCAGAGCAAAAAAAAATAAATAAATAAACACGACCAGAGCAACAACAACAAAAAAAAATGACGACCAGAGCAAAAAAAAAAAAAAAAAAAAAAAACACGACCAGAGATAAAAATAAAATAAAACACGACCAGAGCAAAAAAAAAAAAAAAAAAAAACAAACAGAGCAAAAAAAATAATATAAACAAAACACGACCAGAGCAAAAAAACAAAACAAAAAAACGACAAGAGCAAAAAAACAAACAAAAAAACACGACCAGAGCAAAAATAAAAAAAATAAACGACCAGAGCAAAAAAAAAAACAAAAAAAAAAACGATCAGAGAAAAAAAAACGACCAGAAAAAAAATACACGACCAGTGAGAAAAAAAAAACGACCAGAGGAGAAAAAAGAGAAAAAAACACGACCAGAGCAAAAGCAAAACAAAGCAAAACACGACCAGAGCAAAAAAAAACAACACGACCAGAGGAAAAAATAAACAACAACCAAAGCAAAAAACAAAATACATAAAACGCGACCAGAGCAAAAAAAAGAAAAAAACACGACCAGAGCAAAAAAAAAAAAATAAAACAGCAAAAAAAATAAAAAACACGACCAGAGCATAAAAAAAGACCAGAAAAAAAAATACGAGCAGAACAAAAAAAATATAAAAAAAAGACCAGAAAAAAACACGACCAGAGAAAAAAAAAAAAAAAACGACCAGAGCAAAAAAAAAAAAAAGCAAAAAACAAAACAAAAAAAACGACCAGAGCAAAAAATACAAAAAAACACCAGAGCAAAAAAAAAAAAAAACGACCAGAGCAAAAAAAATAAAATAAAATAAAAAACACTTCCAGAGCAAACAAAAAAAAAAAAAATACGACCAGAGCAAAAAAAAAAAAAAAAAAAAGAACAGAAAAACAAAAAAAAAAAGCAAAAAACAAAAAACCAAAAAAAAAACACGACCAGAGCAAAAAAAAACAAAAAACACCAGAGCAAAAAAAAAAAAAAGAACGACCAGAGCAAAAAAATATAAATAAATAAAACGACCAGAGCAAAAAAAAAAAAAATGAGAGCAAAAAACAAAACAAAAACGACACGACCAGAGCAAAAAAAAATAAAAACGCGACCAGAGCAAAAAAAAAACACAAGAACAAAAAAAATAAAAAAGGCAAGAGCAAAAAAAATAAAATAAAAAAACGACCAGAGCAAAAAAAAAACACGACCAGAGAATAAAAAACAACGACCAGAAAAAAAAATACACGACCAGAGAGAGAAAAAAAAGAAAAAACACGACCAGAGCAAAAAAAAAAAAAGCACGACCAGAGAAAAAAAAAAACGAGCAAATAAGATTAAATAAAAACGCGACCAGAGCAAAAAAATGAAAAAAAAAATAACACGACCAGAGCAAAAAAAAAAAACACGACCAGAGCAAAAAAAAAATACACGACCAGAGCAAAAAAAAAAAAAAAAAAAACAGAAAAACAAAACAAAAAATAAACAACCAGAGCAAAAAAAAAAAATAGACCAGAACAAAAATAAAAAAAAACGACCAAAGCAAAAATAAAAAAAAAATAAAAAAACACGACGAGAGCAAAAAAAAAAAAGAAAAACACGACCAAAAACAAAAAACAAAACAAAAACAACAACAACACGATCAGAGCAAAAAAATAAAATAAAAGACCAGACCAAATAAAAAATTAACACGAACAGAGCAAAAAAATAAAAAAACGCGACCAGAGCAAAAAAACAAAAAAAAAACGACCAGAGCAAAAAAACAAACAAAAATAACAACACGACCAGAGTAAAAAAAAAATAAACGACAAGAGAAAAGAAAAATAACGACCCGAGGAAATAAAAAAATAAAACCCGACATGAGCAAAAAAAAAAAAAAAAAGCAAAAAAAAAAAGAAAAAAAAAAACACTAGAGCAAAAAACAACAATAAAACAAAACACGACCAGAGCAAAAAAAATAAAAATAAACGAGAAGAGCAAAAAAAAATAAAAATAACGACCAGAGCAAAAAAAAATAAAAAAAACACGAGCAAAAGAAAAAAAACATGACCAGAGAAAAAAAACACGACCAGAGCAAAAACAAATAAAAATACGACCAGAGAAAAAAAAAATACAAGACCAAAACAAAATAAACAAAAAAAAAAAATACACGACCAGGGAGAAGAAAAAAAACACGACCAGAGGAGAAAAAAAGAAAAAAAACACGACCAGAGCAAAAAAAAAAAAAAACACGACCAGAGCAAAAAAAACACATTACACGAACAGAGCAAAAAAATAAAAACAACCAGAGCAAAAAATAAATAAACGCGACCAGAGCAAAAAAAAAAATAAAAACGACCAGAGCAAAAAAATAAAAATTAAAAAAAACAACACGACCAGAGAAAAAAAACACGACCAGAGCAAAAAAAAAAAAAAAAAAAAACACCCCAGCAAAAAAATAAAAAAAATTAAAAAAAACCAGAGCAAAAAAAAAAAAACAAAACGGCTAGAGCAAAAAAAAAAACACGACCAGAGAAAATAAACAAAAAAAAAACAGCAAAAAAAAAAAAAAAAACACGACCAGAGCAAAAAAACAAAAAAAAAAAAACAGAGCAAAAGAAAAAAACACATGACCAGAGAAAATATAACACGACCAGAGCAAAAGTAAATAAAAATACGACCAGAGAAAAAAAAACGAAAAAAAAATAAATAAAAAATACACGACCAGAGAGAAAAAAAACTCGACCAGAGGAGAAAATAAAACACGACCAGAGCAAAAAAAAATACACGAACAGAGCAAAAAAAAAAAAAAAAACCAGAGCAAAAAAAAATAAACAACCAGAGCAAAAAAAATAAAAAGGACCAGAGCAAAAAAATAAAAATTAAAAAAACAACACGACCAGAGAAAAAAAAAAAGACCAGAGCAAAAAAAACAAAAAACAACCAGAGCAAAAAAAAAACAAAAAACGCGACCAGAGCAGAAAATAAATAACACGACCAGACCAAAAAAATAGAAATTAAATAAACAACACGACCAGAGAAAAAAAAACGACCAGAGCAAAAAAATAAAATGACCGGAGCAAAAAAACAAACAAAAAAAAAAACGGCAAAAAAAAAAGAAAAAAACGACCAGAGAAAAAAATAACAAAAAAACACGACCAGAAAAAAAATACACGACCAGTGAGAGAAAAAAAAACATGACCAGAGGAGAAAAAAAAAAAAAAACGACCAGAGCAAAAAAAATAAAAACACGACCAGAGCAAAAAAAATGAGCAAAAAAAAAAAAAAAAAAAAAACCCCACCAGATAAAAAAAAAAAAAAAAACGACCAGAGCAAAAAAAATATATATACACGACCAGAGCAAAAAAAAAAAAAAAGACCAGAGAAAAACAAAACAAAAAAAAAACAACCAGAGCAAAAAAAAATAAGCCTAGACCAAAAATAATTAAAAAAAAAACACGACCAAAGCAGAAAAAAAAATAAACAACACGACGAGAGCAAAAAAAAAAAAAAATAAATAAACACGACCAAAATCAAAATACAAAACAAACAACAACAACACGATCAGAGCAAAAAAAAAAAAAAAAAACGACCAGACCAAAAACAAATTAATACACACGAACATAGCAAAAAATAAATAAATTAAAAAAAACGCGACCAGAGCAAAAAAATAAAAAATGTCCAGAGCAAAAAAACAAACAAAAATAACCACGACCAGAGCAAAAAGAAAATAAAAACGACCAGAGCAAAAAAAAATTATAAACGACCAAAGCAGACAAAAATATACTACAAGAGAAAAAAAAAAAGACCCGAGCAAATAAAAAGAATAAAGCCCGACAAGAGCAAAAAAAACAAACAAAAAAACACCAGAGCAAAAAACAACAGAAAAAACAAAACACGACCAGAGCAAAAAATATAAAAAAAAAAAACGACCAGAGCAAAAAAAAATAACAAAAAAATACACCAGAGGAAAAAAAAAACCGACCAGAGCAAAAAAATAAAAAAATACACGAGCAAAAGAAAAAAAAAACATGACCAGAGAAAAAAAATAACGACCAGAGCAAAAAAAATAAAAATACGACCAGAGAAAAAAAAAATACTCGACCAGAGAGAAAAAAAAACACGACCAGAGGAGAAAAAAAGAAAAAACACGACCAGAGCAAAAAAAAAAAAAAACACGACCAGAGAGAAAAAAAATACACGAACAGAGCAAAAAAAAAAAAAAAAAAAAACGATCAAAAAAAAAAAAAAAAAAAAACCCCCGACAAAAAAAAAAAAAAAAAAACGACCATAGTAAATAAAAAAAATTAAACCACCAGAAAAAAAAAAAAAAGACCAGAGCAAAAAAGAAAATTAAAAACACCACCTGAGCCAAAAAATAAAAAAGACAAAAGCAAAACAAACAAACAAACAAAAAAAAAAAAGACCAGAGCAAAAAACAAAAGCAAAAAAAAACACCAGAGCAAAAAAAAAAAAAAAAAAAAAATACGACCAGAGCAAAAAAAAAAAAATAAATAAATAAACGACCCGAGCAAAAAAATTTTTTTTTTAAATAAACAACACGACGAGAGCAAAAAAGAAAAAAATACACAACCAGAGCAAAAAAAATATAAAAAAAAAGACCAGAGCAAAAACAAAAAACAAAACAAAAACAGCAATAACACGATCAGAGCAAAAAACAACAACAACAACAAAAAAAAAACCACGACCGGACCAAAAAAAAAAAAAAAAAAACGACCAGAGCAAAAATAAAAAAATACAACACGACCAGTGCAAAAAAAAAAATAATAACAACGACCAGAGCAAAAAAACAAACAAAAAACAACAACGACCAGAGCAAAAAAAAATATATATATAATTAAACACGACCAGAGCAAAAAAAAACAAAATAAAACGCGACCAGAGAAAAAAAAACAAAAAAAAACGACCAGAGCAAAAAAAAAGAAACAAAAAAACAACACAAACAGAGCAAAAAAAAAAAAAGAAACGACCAGAGCAAAAAAGAAAAAAACACGACCAGAGCAGACAAAAAAAAACGACCAGAGCAAAAAAAAATAAAGAAAAACGACCCGAGCAAATACAAAAATAAATAAAACCCGACAAGAGGAAAAATAAATAAATAAAAACAGACGAGCAAAAAAAAAAAAAAAAAATACACGACCAGAGCAAAAAAAATAAATAAATAAACAACAACACGACCAGAGCGAAAAATTAAATATACAAATAAAACAACACGACCAGACCAAAAAAATAAATAAATAAATAAATAACACGACACGAGGAAAAAAAAACAAGAAAAATTTCAGCGCGACCAGAGCAAAAAAAACAAAATAACAAAACAAAAGTCCAGAGCAAAAAAAACAAAAACAAAAAACAACCAGAGCAAAGAATCCCCCAAAAATATAAGACAAAAAAAATAATAGGAACCAACTCGACCAGAGCAAAAAAAAATTATCGAAGAAGAAGACGAAGAAGACGAAAAAGACGACGAAGAAGACAAAGAAGAAGACGAAGAAGAAGAGAATGAAGACGACGAGGAAAAAGAAGACGACGAAGAAGAAGACGACGAAGAAGAAGACGAAGACGAAGAAGAAGGCGACGAAGAAGAAGACGACGAAGAAGAAGACGACGAAGAAGAAGACGAAGACGACGACAAAAAAAAAAGACCACGAAGACGACGAAGAAGAAGATGAAAAAGAAGACGACGAAGAAAACGAAGAAGACGAAGAAGAAGACGAAGACGAAGAAGACGAAGAGGAAGAAAACGAAGAAGACGAAGAAGACGAAGAAGAAGACGAAGAAGACGAAGACGACGGCGTAGGAGAAGAAGGCGAAGAAAACGAAGACGAAGAAGACAACGAAAAAGACAGAGAAGACGACGAAGAAGAAGAAGACGACGAAGAAGAAAAAGACGATGAAGACGACGAAAAAGACGAAGAAGACGAAGAAAACGAAGACGAAGAAGAAGACGAGGAAGACGACGAAGAAGAAGACGAAGAAGAAGAAGAAGAAGACGGAGAAGAAGAAGACGAAGAGGACGAAGAAGAAGACGAAGAAAGAGACGAAGAAGAAGAAGAAGAAGACGAAGACGAAGAAGACGACGAAGAAGAAGACGAAGAAGACGAAGACGAAGACGAAGACGAAGAAGAAGACGAGGAAGACGACGAAGAAGACGAAGACGAAGAAGAAGACGAAGACGAAGAAGAAGACGAAAACGAAGAAGGAGACGAAGACGACGAAGAAGAGGACGACGACGAAGAAGAAGACGAAGCATAAGATGAAAAAGAAGACGAAAACGAAAAAGGAGACGAATACGACGACGAAAACGAAAAAGGAGACGAATACGACGACGAAAGAAGAAGACGACGAAGAAGAAGACGACGAAGAAGACGACGAAGAAGACGACAAAGAAGAAGAAAACCAAGAAGAAGACGACGGAGACGAAGAAAAAGACGAACACGAAGAAGAAGAAGAGCTCGAAGAAGAAGACGAAGAAAAAGACGAAGACGAAGAAGAAGAAGAACTCGAAGAAGAAGACGAAAAAGAAGACGAAGATGAAGACGAAGATGAAGAAGACGACAAAAAGAAGAAGACATTGAAGACAAAGAAAAAGACGAGAATATACGAGAAAAAAAAGACAAGGAATATGTAAAAGATGAAGAAGGTGGGATGCTGCCCTTGGCTTAACTGTCTGGGTAGGATGCTGACCTTGGCTTAATTGTCTAGATGGGATGCTGACCTTGGCTTAACTGTCTTGGCGGGATGCTGACCTTGGCTTAACTGTCTGGGTGGGATGCTGACCTTGGCTTAACTGTCTGGGTGGGATGCTGACCTTGGCTTAACTGTCTGGGTGGGATGCTGACCTTTGCTTAACTGTCTGGGTGGGATGCTGACCTTGACTTAACTGTCTGGGTGGGATGCTGACCTTGGCTTAATTGTCTGGGTGTGATGCTGACCTTGGCTCCGTTGTCTGGGTGGGATGCTGACCTTGGCTTAACTGTCTGGGTGGGATGCTGACCTTAGCTTATCTGTCTTGGTAGGATGTTGACCTTGGCTTAACTGTCTGGGTGGGATGCTGACCTTGGCTTAACTGTCTGGATGGGATGCTGACCTTGGCTTAACTGTCTGGGTGGGATGCTGACCTTGGCTTAACTGTCTTGGCGGGATGCTGACCTTGGCTTAACTATCTGGGTGGGATGCTGACCTTGGCTTAACTGTCTGGGTGGGATGCTGACCTTGGCTTAACTGTCTGGGTGGGATGCTGACCTTAGCTTAACTGTCTGGGTGGGATGCTGACCTTGACTTAACTGTCTGGGTGGGATGCTGACCTTGGCTTAACTGTCTGGATGTGATGCTAACCTTGGCTCCATTGTCTGGGTGGGATGCTGACCCTGGCTTAACTGTCTGGGTGGGATGCTGACCTTGGCTTAGCTGTCTGGGTGGGATGCTGACCTTGGCTTAACTGTCTGGGTGGGATGCTGACCTTGGCTTAACTGTCTGGGTGCGATGCTGACCTTGGCTTAACTGTCGGGTAGGGATGGTGACTTTGGCTTAAATGTCCGGGTGGGATGCTGACCTTGGCTTACTTATCTGGGTGGGATGCTGACCATGGTTTAATTGTCTGGGTGGGATGCTGACGTTTGCTTATATGGCCGGGTGCGATGCTGACCTTGGCTTAATTGTCGGGGTGGGATGCTGACCTTGGCTTAACTGTCGGGGTGGGATGCTGACCTTGGCTTAATTGTCTGGGTGGGATGCTGACCTTGGCTTAACTGTCTGGGTAGGATGCTGACCTTGGTTTATCTGTCTGGGTGGGATGCTGACCTTGGCTTAACTGTCTGGGTGGGATGCTGACCTTGGCTTATCTGTCTGGGTGGGATGCTGACCTTGGCTTAACTGTCTGGGTGGGATGCTGACCTTGGCTTAACTGTCTGGGTGGGATGCTGACCTTAACTTATCTGTCTGGGTGAAATGCTGACCTTGGCTTAACTGTCTGGGTGGGATGCTGACCTTGGCTTAACTGTCTGGGTGGGATGCTGACCTTGGCTTATCTGTCTGGGTGGGATGCTGACCTTGGCTTAACTGTCTGGGTGGGATGCTGACCTTGGTTTAACTGTCTGGGTGGGATGCTGACCTTAACTTATCTGTCTGGGTGAAATGCTGACCTTGGCTTAACTGTCTGGGTGGGATGCTGACCTTGGCTTAACTGTCTGGGTGGGATGCTGACCTTAACTTATCTGTCTGGGTGAAATGCTGACCTTGGCTTAACTGTCTGGGTGGGATGCTGACATTGGCTTAACTGTCTGGGTGAGATTCTGACCTTGGCTTAACTGTCTGGGTGGGATGCTGATCTTGGCTTATATGTCCAGGTGCGATGCTGACCTTGGCTTAATTATCTGGGTGGGATGCAGACCTTGGCTTAACTGTCTGGGTGGGATGCTGACCTTGGCTTAACTGTCTGGGTGGGATGCTGACCTTTGCTTAACTGTCTGGGTGCGATGCTGACCTTGGCTTAACTATCGGGTAGGGATGGTGACCTTGGCTTAAATGTCTGGGTGGGATGCTGACCTTGGCTTATTTATCTAAGTGGGATGCTGACCATGGTTTAATTGCCTGGGTGAGATGCTGACGTTTGCTTATATGGCCGGGTGCGATGCTGACCTTGGCTTAACTGTCGGGGTGGGATGCTGACCTTGGCCTAACTGTCTGGATGGGATGCTGACCTTGGCTTAACTATCGGGTAGGGATGCTGACTTTGTCTTAAATGTTCGGGTGGGATGCTGACCTTGGATTAACTGTCTGGGTGGGCAGGAGGAGGCTGCGGCTGGGGTTGTGTGAGAGGGAAAGGAGAAGGCGGCGGCGGGGGAGACGTGCTACGGACAGGAGGGGGCGACGGCGCGTGAGACGTGCGAAAGACAGGAGGAGGCGGTGGCGCGTGAGACGTGCTACGGACAGGAGGAGGCGGCGGCGCGTGAGACGTGCTACGGACAGGAGGAGGCGGCGGCGCGTGAGACATGCGAAACAGGAGGAGGCGGCGGCGGGGGAGACTTACGAGGGACAGGAACAAGTTGTGGCGGGGGAGACTTGCGAGGAACAGGAACAAGTTGAGGAAGGGGAGACTTGCGAGGGACAGGAATAAGGCAGGCAGGGGAGACGTGCGAGGGATGAGGACGTAAGAAAGACAGGAGGAGGCGGCGGTGGATGAGACTTGCGAGGGACAGGAAAAAGTTGTGGCGGGAGAGACGTGTGAGGGACAGGAGGAGGCAGTGGCGGGGGAGACGTGTTAGGGACACTAGAAGGCGGCGGCGAGGGTGACGTCCGAGGGACAGGAAGAGGCACCAGCGGGGGAGACGTGCGAGGGACAGGAGAAGGCGGCGGCGGGGGAGACGTGCGAGGGACAGGTGAGGCACTGCGGGGAGACGTGCTAGGGACAGGAGAAGGCGGCATCGAGGGAGACGTGCGAGGGACCTGAGAACGCGGCGGCGGGGGAGACGTGCGAGGGACAGGAGAAGGTGGGCGAGTAATGCGTGCGAGGGACAGGAGAAGGTGGGCGGGTAATGCGTGCGAGGGACAGGAGGAGGCGGCGCTGGGGGAGACGTGCGAGCTAGAGGAGGAGGCATCGGCGGGGAAGGCGTGCGAGGGACAGGAGAAGGCGGCGGCGGGGGAGACGTGCGAGGGACAGGAGAAGGTGGACGGCTAATGCGTGCGATGGACAGGAGGACGCGGCGCTGGGGGAGACGTGTGAGGGACTGGAAAAGGTGGGCGGGGAAGGCCTTCTAGGGAAAAGAGAAGGTGGGCGGGGAAGGATTGCGAGGGACAGGAGGAGGCTGCGGCGGGAAAGACCTGCGAGGGACTGGAGAAGGTGGGCGGGGAAGGCGTGCGAGCGACAGGAGTAGGCGGTGGTAGGGAAGACCTGCGAGAAAAGGAAGAGGCGGTGGCGGAGGATCCTGCAATGGAAAGGAGGAGGTGGTGGCGGGGTTGGCGTGCGAGGGAAAGGAGGAGGCGGTGGCGAGGATGACGTGCGAGGGAAAGTAGGAGCCGGTGGCGAGGGTGGCATGTGAGGGAAAGGAGGAGGTGGTGGCGGGGATGGAGTACGAGGGGAAGGAGGAGGCGGTGGTGGGGGTGGCGTGAGGGACACAGGGCGGTGGGTGGGGGTGCATGGGAGGGACAGAGGAAGTGGTGGCGGGGTTGGCGTGCGAGGTGGGAAGTGGCGGAGTGGCGTGCGAGGAAAGTAGGAGCCAGGCGAGGGTGGCGTGAGGGAAAGTAGGAGCCAGTGGCGGTGTGCGAGAGAAGTGGAGGCAGTGGCGAAAGGTGGGGTGGCATGCGAGGGAAAGTAGGAGCCGGTGGCGAGGGTGGCGTGCGATGGAAAGTAGGAGCCGGTGGCGGGGGTGGCGTGCGATGGAAAGTAGAGACGGTGGCGAAGGTGGCGGGGTGGCGCAAGGAAGTAGGAGGCAGTGGGGTGGCAGGGGTGGCGGTGGCAAAGAGGGAAAGTAGGGAGCCAGGAGAGGGTGGCATGCGAGTGAAAGCGGAGGCGGGGGTGGCATGAGGGAAAGTAGGAGGCAAGGTGGCATGCAGAGGGAGTGGCGGTGGTATGCGAGGAAAGTAGGGAGCCGGTGGTGGGGGTGGCGTGCGAGGGAAGTAGGGAGGCAGTGGCGTGGGGGGGTGCGCAGATGGGGAAAGCAGGAGCTGGTGGCGGGGGTGGCATGCGAGGGAAGGCAGGAGGGAAGGGGGATTTAAGGAAGGAGGGAAAGTAGGAGCTGGTGGCGGGGGTGAGCATGAGGAGCGTTGGGATGGCATGCGAGGGAAAGTAGGAGCCGGTGGCGGGGGTGGCATGCGAGGGAAAGTAGGAGCCGGTGGCTGGTGAGGGAAAGTAGGAGGCGGTGGTGGGGGTGGAAATAAGAGGAAAGTGGGTGCAGGAGGATGGCAGGTGGAGGAAAGTAGGAGGGTGGGGGGGAGGGTGGCATGCGAGGGAAAGGAGGTGGGGTGGCATGCGAGGGAAAGTAGGAGCCAGTGGTGGGTGGCATGGGAGGAAGGAGCCAGTGGCGGGGGTGGCGGGCGAGGGAAAGTAGGGAGCCGGTGGCAGGGGTGGCACGCGAGGAAAGGCGGTGGCGGGGTGTGGGAAAGTAGGGAGTGGCGGTGGTATGCGAGGAAAGTAGGAGCGGTGGCGGGGTGGCATGCGAGGGAGTAGGAGGCGGTGGCGGGGTGGCGTGCGAGGGGTGGCGAGGGTGGCGTGAGAGGGAAAGGAGGAGGCGGTGGCGGGGGTGGCGTGCGAGGGAAAGGAGGAGGCGGTGGCGGGGTGGCACGAGGGAAAGGAGGAGGTGGCATGCGAGGGAAAGTAGGGAGGCGGTGGCGGGGTGGCATGCGAGGGAAAGTAGGAGCGGTGGCGGGGGTGGTGCGAGGGAAAGGAGGGAGCCGGTGGCAGGGGTGGCGTGAGGGAAAGTAGGAGGCAGGCGGGGTGGCATGCGAGGGAAAGTAGGATGCGGTGGCAGGGGTGTGGCGAGGGTGGCGTGCGAGGGAAAGCAGGAGGCGGTGGCGGGTGGCATGAGGGAAAGTAGGAGGCAGTGGCGGGGGTGGCGTGGGAGGCGGTGGCGGGGGTGGCGAGGAAAGTAGGAGGGTGGCATGCGAGGGAAAGTAGGAGGCGGTGGCGAGGGTGGGGGGTGCGAGGGAAAGGAGTGGGTGGTATGCGAGGAAAGTGGGAGCGTGGTAGGGGTGGTGGCGGGGGTGGCATGCGAGGAAAGTAGGAGCGGTGGCGGGAGGGAGGCGGGTGGGGTGTGGGAGGGAGTAGGAGGCAGTGGCAGGGTGGCGTGCGAGGGAAAAGTAGGAGGCGGTGGCAGGGGTGGCATGAGGAAAGGAGGAGGCGGTGGTGGGGTGGCGTGAGAGGAAAGTGGGGAGGCGGTGGCGGGGTGGCGAGGAAAGTAGGAGCCAGGCGGGGTGGCGGAGGGAAAGTGAGGAGTGGCAGCGAGGCAAAGTGGTGGGGTGAGGGAAAGTAGGAGCCGGTGGCGGGGTGGCATGTGAGGTGCGAAAGTAGGAGCCGGTGGCGGGGTAGGGTGAGGGAGTAGGAGCTGCAGGTGGCGGGGTGGCATGCGAGGAAAGTAGGAGCCGGTGGCGGGGTGAGGGGAAAGTAGGAGCAGTAGGTGGCGAGGGAAAGTAGGAGCTGGTGGCGGGGGTGGCGAGGGAAAGTAGGAGCTGTATGGGGGTGGCATGCGAGGGAAAGTAGGAGCCGGTGGCGGGGGTGGCATGCGAGGGAAAGTAGGAGCCGGTGGCGGGGGTGGCATGCGAACCCAAAAAGACTAACATTGAAGTTAATGAAAATAAATACCTGGGAAAATAAGGAAAGAATAGATTCATTAGTTATAAATTGGAATAAGAAAAGCCCTAAAGAAGACAAGCATACAAGTTAATAAAAATAAATAACTTGAAAAATAAGGAACGAAGGATAGATTAGTTAGTTATAGACTGGAATAAGAAAAGCCCCCAAAAAGATAAGCATAAAAGTTAATGAAAAGAAATAACTAAAAAATATAAAGAACGAAGAATAGATTAGTTAGTTATAGGTTGGAATAAGAAAAGCACAAAAAAGACAGCATACAAATTAATAAAAAAAAATACCTGGGAAATATAAGAAATGAAGAATAGATTAGTTAGTTATAGTCTGGAATAAGAAAAGCACCAAAAAGACGAGCATACAAGTTAATAAAAGAAATAACTAAAAAAATAAGGAACGAAGGATAGAATACTTAGTTATAGATTGGAATAAGAAAAGTACCAAAAACTCGAGCATAGAAGTTAATAAAAAGAAATACTTGGGAAAATAAGGAAAGAAGAATAGATTAGTTAGTTATAGATTGGAATAAGAAAAGCACAAAAAGGACAGCATACAAGTTAATAAAAAGAAATACCTTGAAAATATGAGGAACGAAGGATGGATTAATTAGTTATAGATTGGAATAAGGAAAGTACTAAAAAAACGAGCACAGAAGTTAATGAAAAGAACTAAATAGAAAAATATGGAAAGAAGAATAGATTTGTTAGTTATGAATTGTAATAAAAAAAAGCACCTAAAAAGACAAGCATACAAGTTAATGAAAAGAAATAACTAGAAAAATATAAGGAAAGAAAAACAGATTAGTTAGTTATCAATTGGAATAAGAAAAGCACTATAGAAAACAAGCATAGAAGTTAATAAAAGAAATACTTCGAAAATAAGGAACGAAGAATAGATTAGTTAGTTATGAATTGGTATAAGAAAAGAACCAAATAAAGACGAGCATAGAAGTTAATGAAAAGAAATAACTAGAAAATACAAGGAAAGAAAATACATTAGTTAGTTATTGATTGGAATAAGAAAAGTACCCAAAAGACGAGCATACAAATTAATAAAAAGAAATTATCTTGAAAAATAAGGAAAGAATAGATTATTTATTTATAAATGGGAATAAGAAAAAGCACCAAAAAAAGACACGCATACAAGTTAGTGAAAATAAATAAATAGAAAAATAAGGAATGAAGAATAGATTAGATTTTTATAGATTGCAATAAGAACAGCACCAAAAAGACAGGCATAGAAGTTAATAAAAAGAAATGACTAGAAAATATAAGGAACGAAAAATAGATTAGTTAGTTATAGATTGGAGTAAAAACAGCACCAAAAAGACAAGCATAGAAGTTAATGAAAAGAAATAACTAGAAAAATACAAGGAAAGAGAAATAGATTAGTTTGTTATAGACTGGAATCAGAAAAGTACTAAAAAAGACAATCATAGAAGTTAATAAAAGAGATATTTCGAAAATAAGGAACGAAGAATAGATTAGTTACTTATAAATTGGAATAAGAAAAGCACTAAAAAAGAAAAGCATAGAAGTTAATGAAAAGAAAAAAACTAGAAAATATAAGGAAAAAAAATAGATTAGTTAGTTATAGATTGGAATAAGAAAAGTACCAAAAAGACAGGCATAGAAGTTAATGAAAAGAAATAACTAGAATATAAAGGGTAAGAAAAATAGATTAGTTAGTTATAGATTGGAATAAGAAAAGCACCAAAAATGACAAGCATTCAAGTTAATAAAAAGAAATAGCTAGAAAATATAAGGAACGAAGAATAGATTAGTTAGTTATAAATTGGAATAAGAAAAGAACCAAAAAAGACAAGCATAGATGTTAAGAAAAGAAATAACTAGAAACTATTAGGAAAGAAAAATAGATTAGTTAGTTATAGATTGGAATAAGAAAAGAACCGAAAAACACAAGCATACGAGTTAATGAAAAAAAATAATTAGAAAATATAAAGAAAGAAAAATAGATTAGTTAGTTATAGATTGGAATAAGAAAAGTACCAAAAAGACAGGCATAGAAGTTAATGAAAAGAAATAACTAGAATATATAAGGAAAGAAAAATAGATTAGTTAGTTATAGATTGGAATAAGAAAAGCACCAAAAATGACAAGCATTCAAGTTAATAAAAAGAAATAGCTAGAAAATATAAGGAACGAAGAGTAAATTAGTTAGTTATAAATTAGAATAGGAAAAGAACGAAAAAAACGAGCATAGAAGTTAATGAAAAGCAATAACTAGAAAATATAAGGAAAGAATAGATTAGTTAGTTATCGATTGGAATAAGAAAAGTACACCAAAGACGAGCATACGAATTAATAAGGAGAAATATCTGAAAAAATATGGAAAGCATAGATTAGTTATTTATAGATTGGAATAAGAAAAAGCACCAAAATAGACAAACATACAAGTTAATGAAAATAAATAACTAGAAAATATAATGAAAGAAAATTAGATAAGTTAGTTATAGATTGGATAAGAAAAGCACCAAAAAGACAGCATACAAGTTAATAAAAAGAAATGACTAGAAAATATAAGGAACGTAGAATAGATTAGTTAGTTATAGATTGGAATAACAAAAGTACCAAAAAGACAAGCATAGGGGTTAATGAAAAGAAATACCTCAAAAAATAAGGAAAGAATAGATTTCTTAGTTATAGACTGAAATAAGAAAAGCACCAAAAAGACGAGTATAGAAGTTAATGAAAAGATATAACTAGAAAAATAAGGAACGAAGAATAGATTAGTTAGTTATAGATTGGAATAAGAACAGCACTAAAAAGACGAGCACTGAGGTTAATAAAAAAAATTAAAAAATAGAAAAATAAGGAACGAAGAATAGATTAGTTAGTTATAGATTGGAATAAAGAAAAGAAATAAAAAAATGAGCATAGAAGTTAATGAAAAGAAGTAAATAGAAAAATATGGAAAGACGAATAAAATAGTTACTTAAAAATGGAATAAGAAAAGCGCCAAAAAAAAAAAAAAAGTATACAAGTTAATGAAAAGAAATAAGTAGAAAAATAAGGAACGAAGAATAGATTAGTTAGTTATAGATTGGGATAAAGAAAAGTACCAAAAAGACGAGCATAGAAGTTAATAAAAAGAAATAAATAGAAAAATATGGAAAGAAGAATAGACTCTTTACTTATAAATTGGAATAAGAAAAGCACCAAAAAGACAAGCATAGAAGTTAATTAAAAGAAATAACTAGAAAATATAAGGAAAGAAAAATTGATTAGTTAGTTATAAATTGGAATAAGAAAAGCACTAAAAAAGATAGGCATAGAAGTAAATGAAATAAAAAAAAACTAGAAAAACAAGGAACCCAGAATAGATTATTTAGTTATACATTGGAATAAGAAAAGCACAAACAAGACAGCATGCAATTTAATAGATAAATACCTGAAAAATTTAAGGAACGAAAAATAGATTAGTTAGTTATAGATTGCAATAAGAACACCACCAGAAAGACAGGCATACAAGTTAATAAAAAGAAATGACTAGAAAATATAAGGAACGAAGTATACATTACTTAGTTATAAATTGGAATAAGAAAAGTACCAAAAAGACAGGATTAGAAGTTAATGAAAAGAAATACGTGGAAAAATAAGGGAAGAATAGATGAGTTAGTTATAAATTGGAATAAGAAAAGGACCAAAAATACGAGCACAGAAATAATAAAAACAAATACCAAATAAGGAAAGAATAGGTTAGTTAATTATAAATTGGAATAAGAAAAGTACCAAAAAGACGAGCACACAAGTTAATAAAAATAAATAACTAGAAAATATAAGGAAAGAAAAATAGATTAGTTAGTTATAGACTGGAATAGGAAAAGCACTAAAAAAGACAAGCATAAAAGTTAATGAAAAAAAAAAACTAGAAAATATTAGGAACGAATAAAAGATTAGTTAGTTATAACTTGGAATAAAAAAGCACTAAAAATACGAGCACAAAGGTCAATAAAAGAAATAACTAGAAAAATAAGGATCAAAGAATAGATTAGTTAGTTACAGATTGGAATAAGAAAAGTACCAAAAAGACGAGCATAGAAGTTAATGAAAGAAATACCTAGAAAAATAGGGGAAAAAATGATTAGATAGTAATAGATTGAAATAAGAACACAATCTAATCTAACCCAGCCTTGTGGTTTAGTTAATGCGAATGCAATAGAAAGGTGTAAATAAAGGTTAGATATAGGTATGGATCGGGAAATAAATAGTGAAGTGTTTATAGGAAAATAATCAAAGGGAAAGAAAGCAGTGTAATTTTAACCAGTGCAATGCCCTAACTAAGCATAAGTTGTACCTTTCCGCCACTACCAATTACTCCGTGTTAAATGATAATAAAAAGAAGAAG